>NC_051055.1:30435905-30468405 GCF_904848185.1 Acanthopagrus latus
CACGACTTCTTATCTCTCTGCCTCGGCTCACGTCTGGTCTCTGCTGAGTGTTTCCTGTTTTCTATTTTTAACAGTTACAGTAAAAACGGTTCGATTCTGAAATCTGATCAAACTACGAGGCGGAAAGTTTGGAGAAAAACAAGAGCAGACGAGAAGTTTTTCGGGGGGGAGAATCTCCTGAGGGAACGAGCGCGAGTGTGCGTCTGAACATGGCGAAGAAATAAAGGTTAAAGAGGAAAATAAATAATCAGACGTCACTCTGCTTCCCTTCACTCAGGCGCAGAGTAAAGAAAACCCCCGAGGCTTCAAGCCGACGCCGGCAGCCGTCATTACGAGAGCGAAAGAGAGAGAGAGAGAGGGAGGGAGGGAGGAGGGAGGAAGAGAAGGAGGGAGGGAGGAAGAGAAGGAGGGATGGAGAGGGAGGAGGGATGCTTGTTTTGTTGTTGTTGTTCTCATTCTTTTTTTTGCCTCCTGCTGCTTATTGGTTTAGAGCGGAGGAGGAAGAGGGACAAACACAAACAAAGAGACAAACATCAAAACTGTCGACCTCAAGGGAGCAACAGCACTCGCTAACGAGCTGTGACAGCGAGGAGGAGATAGGAGGCAGGAGAGGAGGAGAGAGGAGGCAGGAGAGGAGGAGAGAGGAGGAGAGAGGAGGCAGGAGAGGAGGAGAGAGGAGGAGAGAGGAGGCAGGAGAGGAGGAGAGAGGAGGAGAGAGGAGGAGAGAGGAGGAGAGAGGAGGAGAGAGGAGGCAGGAGAGGAGGAGAGAGGAGGAGAGAGGAGGAGAGAGGAGGCCGGAGAGGAGGAGAGAGGAGGCAGGAGAGGAGGAGAGAGGAGGAGAGAGGAGGCAGGAGAGGAGGAGAGAGGAGGCAGGAGAGGAGGAGAGAGGAGGCAGGAGAGGAGGAGAGAGGAGGAGAGAGGAGGCAGGAGAGGAGGAGAGAGGAGGCAGGAGAGGAGGAGAGAGGAGGAGAGAGGAGGCAGGAGAGGAGGAGAGAGGAGGCAGGAGAGGAGGAGAGAGGAGGCAGGTGAGGAGGAGAGAGGAGGAGAGAGGAGGCAGGAGAGGAGGAGAGAGGAGGAGAGAGGAGGCAGGAGAGGAGGAGAGAGGAGGCAGGAGAGGAGAGGAAAGGAAAGTGTGGATTAGATAAAATGAAAGAGAAAGGACAAGAACATAAGAGAGCCGTCGAAGAGACGTAACAAGAAAACATGAAAAGAACAGAAGATGAAATGCAAAAAGAAGGGAGTGAAAAAAGAGGAGAAGGAGAAGAGGAGGAGGAGGAGGAGGAGGAGGAGGAGGAGAGGGAATAAGGAACAAAGAAAAAGGAGACAGAGAGAAGAGAAGAGAGAGAGTTCCATCCGTCATGACATCATTCCTCTGCGACTCACCTTCGTCTTCGTCGTTGGCGGTGACGGTGATGAGGACGAAGCCGACCTCCTTGTCTTCCTCCACGCTCACCTCGTACACCGGCTGGGCGAACGCCGGGGCGTTGTCGTTGACGTCGGTGATGAAGATCCTGACGTAGGCCGTGTCTGAAGGAAGGACGGAGACGATGTTCATCTTCACAAGTTAAATCATTTTACTTGTTTTACACGAGTCAACAAAAAGTCACCAGACTCCCTTAGAAAAATGCTCAATTTTGAGAGAGAGACACGACTTCAATGTTTGTCTCTTGTGTGTGTGTGTGTGTGTGTGTGTGTGCGTGTGTGTGTGTTACCAGTGTTGGGCTGTCCCTGCTGGCCCGGTCTAGCCGACTCGGAGCCGTCCTGCGACTGGACCTCGATCAGGTAGGAGGCTTTCTGCTCGCGGTCGAAAGACGCTCGAGTGACGATGACGCCGCTGCGCGAGTCGATGCTGAAGAACTGAGAGTCGCCGCTCTCGTCCCGCAGGATCACGTAGTGGATCTGAGGGGGAAGCAGACAGAAGCTGAAGAAGAGGAAGAGGAAGAGGAAGAGGAAGTTAACAGGACGTGCAGCTGTTCCTCCTCACCATCCCGTGCAGACCAGAGTCCAGGTCTGTGGCCGACACCTGAGCCACCGACGTGCCGATCTCCGCTCCCTCGGGAACCGTGGCCTCGTACGTGGACGACAGGAAGAAGGGAACGTTGTCGTTGACATCTGATGACAGAATCACAGGGAAGAAAGAAAAATGAGGGCGGCGATGAAAAACATAATTTTCTTCTTCTAAATTTATCTTTGTTTTGTTGTTGTGTTGTTGCAGGATCTGGCAGAGGAACACAAACAGCCTGTCACGTCCATGAAAGCTGATTAAACTGGATTAAAAACTGACAGAAGGAAAAAGGCAAAGAACAACAGAAACAAAGAGGAAGAAGAAGAAGCAGAGGAGAGCGAGATGAAGACAAAGGAAACGCAGAGACAGACAGAAAAGTTTGTGGTTTCTGCAACATTTACACCAGCAGAGAGGATTAAAGAGCGACGATCAGCTGCAGGGAAACAAGGAGAACAGTTAGCGTCCATCAGAACGTGAAGTCGGACCGAGTCTCTGCTCGCTAATGAAAACTGAGTTATTAGTGAGGAATTATCCTCCGACAGCGTGGAGACTCCACAAAGCAGCTTGTCAGCTCACTTTCAAGCTCCGCTAAGCCAATTACAGCGTCCGATGTGGGTTTGTTCAAAGCCAGTCAAAGTCAGGAAGTGTTTTCTCCTCGTTCCTTCCCTGCGCCCGCCTTCAGACGCTGATTGGGAATGAGTCACTGTTGAAACGAGGCGGCGTGGAGCTCGAGTCGCTCGAGTCCGCCACGTCTGAACTGCACTTCATTATTCTTCTCCGGCAGCTTCTCTCATTACAGAGTTTCAGACGCCGGTCAGAGCCGAGCGATGACGAGGGAATCCTCATTTAAACAAAGAGTCAAAGACAGGAAGGGAGGACTTGAGGGACCTGGTTTCAAATGAATCGTTACTGCATGAGGAGAAAATATCCAGTCAGGTCAAAAACATTCATTAGTCGTCCGACTGTCACCACGTCTGCATGCTGGTCTGGTTTTAAATTCACAGATGAAGTGTCCTATAAAGCTTCTGACTGAGATGATCTCTGACACAAAGAGCAGCAGGTCATCGTCGGACCAGAACATCTGGATCACTGACTGTCCAGCTGCTGACTTTCTGCACGTTCTCGGTTCAGAATCTCGGTCATGTCGCTCCAGAAGTGATGGCCAGGATGGCAGAAAGTTGCCGTCACTGACAAATATGGATACAGATTTGGATTTCAGTTACCATGACAACACACAGACTCCTCCCCCCGCCTCACCTGTCACGTTGACGTAGACGGTGGTGAAGGACGCGAGCGGCACGGCGGCGACGTTCTGGACTCGCACCCGCAGCGTGAAGAAGCGTGTCGTCTCGTAGTCGAGGTTCTCGGCCACCAGGATGGACGCCGAGCCGTCGGCCCGGTTGGGCTTGACGTAGAACCGCACCGGCATGTTGGTCTCGGGCACCTGACCCTCCTCCAGGTTGTAGGTCACACGGGGGTCGCCGAGCGGAGACGTCGCCTTGATGGTCTGATGGGAGAGAGGAGGGAAAGGTAGAGGTGAGAGCAGAGCGACAGGAAATGACACGGGGGGAAATACTGGAGACGCGCCGGCAGCGAGGTGGACCGACCAATGAGATTTCACAGACACGCTGACTGTTACGGACACGCCTCGCTCTACTTCCTGCTCCTGTTTTTACTTTCAGTCCGGTGACTCGCTCCTCGACGGCCTGACTTAATGATTGAGATTTAACGGGTGTCACGCTGCTGCGTCCGGCTCCAACCTGCAGAACCGCCGTCAGATTGACTGGAAATGAATTACTTTCAAGGTTATTTCTAAATTTTGGAACAAATGAATCACAAACCCGACAGACACATGGAGGACGTTCAGGCCAGAAGTTCTCTGACGGGCCAGAAGTCACAAACAACTTACAAGTTCTTGTAGTTTGTGTGTTTTCTCACCTGAAGGAGATTTTGTTCACCTTTAAATAAACTGCAGCGTCTCCGTGTGTGTTGGAATATGAACAGAACTCATGAAAGACGTCCTCCAACTTCACACTCCTCATAGTCAACATCAATAATTCTATAAATTAATAAATATCCTCCAACAGTTTGTGTTCATGACTTCACGTTTTCATATTTTCACGTCTCTCTGAGTTCAGACCTTTAACCCAGACATGTCTCCGTTTCTGGAACAATAACAAATCAATAAAATCCATCAGAGGAATCGAGCCAAAGAAGAAGAAGAAGAAGAAGAAGAAGAAGAAGAAGAAGAAGAAGAAGAAGAAGAAGAAGAAGAAGAAGAAGCAGCTGTTGGCTGTCGTCAGCGTGGTCGTTCGTCATCATAACGGCCTCGCTGGCTTTGACGTCTCCCGGGTCCATGAATCAAAACACTCACCCCCCGAAAAATGACACGCGAAGATAAACAAGAACCTCACGAAGAATGAGTCGTTTCAACGGGCCGAGCGGCGCCGCGCTCCTTCTATGGAGCTCTGGACTTTGTAACACCTAAAAAGGTTTCAGCTTCTGATTTGTTGACGTTCTTTGTGTGAGTTTGCGAGGAAATATGTGTTTAGATCTGTGCGTGCGTGCATGTGCGTGTATGTGTGTGTGTGTGTGTGTGTGTGTGTGTGTGTGTGTGTGTGTGTGTGTGTGTTGACCCGTCCATCCAGCAGCAGCAGAGCTTTTAAGACTCCTGTTATTCTCTTGGCTGCGGTTTGAGCTGACCTTAGAGAGAGAGAGAGTGTGTGTGTGTGTGTGTGTGTGTGTGTGTGTGTGTGTGTGTGTGTGTGTGTGTGTGTTTGTAAGAGAGCTTTTGAGGGTCTTGTCCTTCCTGACCACACACTCTCGACCTCGCCAGGGAAGGATTGTGTTTTCTTACGGCTGAGCGAGCAGCACCTCACTTTACTGTACCGCGAGAGAGGGTATGACCTGTGTTAGACACACACACACACACACACACACACACACACACACACCGACACACACACACACACACACACACACACACACACACACAGATGGAGGACTCTGGAAACAACACATCTGTTCAGGGTTGTTCGTCATCATGGTGTTGAACATGAAACACAGACACACACGTCTTCACATTAATCTGATCATTTTATCACACCAGAACAAAAAAACGAGTGGGTCCAGACAGGACGTGGTTCTGCTTGGCTCATCTTACAGACTGGAGGCAGGAGTTTCCACCAGACACACACACACACACACACACACACACACACACACACACACACACACACACACACACACACACACACACACACACACACACACAAACACACAGGAATGCTGAGTGAGAAACGCTGTCCGCTGCCTCAAACACCGAAACCCTCTTTGCTCTCTCTCTCTCTCTGTGACCACAGCAGCTCTCTCACTCGTCTTTATTAGCCACTCAGCATGGAGACAACACACACACACACACGCACACACGCACGCACACACACACACACACAGAGGAACGCGAACATCAACAGCCTCTCCATCCGTTCTCCCCACCTGCATTGTTTTCCAGCTCCTTATGAAGGAACCAAGCAGGGATTCTGATCAGAACTCTTCATGTGTACAAATGGGAGCCACCGACCCGGTTTGACCAGATCCGGGTTGGCGACTCTCCAGTTGGAGTGACATGTTTTAAAGCATGAGTCTCACAGAGCTGAAAGAAAACTGATGGTGTTCGACCAGGACCGACAGTCCACACAGTCCGTCCTCCTCCAGAAGTTCTGCTACGTTACAGACTCTGAAGGACGTCTGTGCTCAAAGCTAACTGAAGCTCACGTCATATCAACAGAATTCAAAGACTATTAAAGTTAAAGGTAGAATCAGTAGGATTTATCCCAGCTGTTCCTGAACGCACCACAAAGACAGTTGATTGTTGAGTCTCATTCCCAGGACGTCAAACAGACACATGTTGGGTTGGTTTTGGGTCTCTCTTCTCTCGACCTGCTGGTTCTGCTGCTGTTGATCTGATTGGCTGAAGTCGACCTGTGATAGACAGACAGTTCGTCCAATCACCTGCCAGGTAACAGGCACAGGCGACCTTCTGAGACGACGCCTCCAGAACAAGTTTCTGATGTGTTTCTACTCCAGATGTGACGTTTATTGCTTATAAAACGTGTTATTAATAAATCTGTTGACATGCGAGCGCTGTTGACTGTAAACATGACAGACGGGCTCGGCGGTGTGAGTCCAGTTTCCAGGTGAGGAGTCGTGTCAGGACACGTCGGAGCTCCTCGGGAGGCGGAGCGCGGATCTGCCTCGCAGCGGGCCGAGGCAGCGGAGCGAACAGAATCAGCGCTAATGAGAAATCATCTCATTAGACATCAGTGCAGTGTGCTGAAGCTAAGCTGATCAGTGTCTGCCATCTTCTCCCACACAGATTAACGCCCGTGGAGATCTCGCAGCGGATCGCTGTCAGCTGGTGTCGGCTGGTGCTGAGTGTGACTCAGCAGCTGGAATACAGATCGTCCTGTCAGCCTCGAACACAGTCAGCCGCAGGTTCAGAGACGAGACCACCGGTTTATATTACAGCTGATCATTCTGATGATAAAATCATAAACACTGTCGTGAAAAGAACCCAAAGTATCTGTGTGACTTCTCCTCTCTACACCTGAACTTTCTCCTCCTCTCAGCTTCAGAACAGCCTCGTTACTTTAGTTTGATGCATTTCAGGTGAATTATGGATTCTTGTTATTTGGCGTCAGACTGATGTGGACCAATCAGACGCAGCGAGACGAGACAAAGACGTAAAAGCCGTAAGAAGCCGTAAACAGACAGAGAGGGAGGCTGGAATGTGGAGAAAAGGCGTGTTAGTGTCTCGTATCTGCAGAGAGTTTCTGATTTTCTCTCTTTGTTGCTGCTCGGGACGCTTTACCAACCCAACATGTGTCTATTTGACGTCCTGGGAATGAGACTCAACAATCAACTGTCTCTGTGGTGCGTTCAGGAACAGCTGGGACAAATCCTACTGATTCTACCTTTAACTTTAATAGTCTTTGAATTCTATTAATATGACGTGAGCTTCAGTTAGCTTTGAGCACAAATGTCCTTCAGAGGGAGACTTTTTACTCTGATACTCTGAGTCCATGTCAGAGCCTGAACTCTGTTACTGTACTGGAGGAAACAAGCTGGATCAGAACTTCTACACGAGTATCTTAACTTCTACTGGAGGAAACAGTGTGAGGACTGTTGACACGTCTGCCATAGTCATAAAGTCATATTGTAATAAAGATATTGTCTTAAATTCTTCTTTGGTAAATAAGACATGAGTATAAGTCTATCTGAGAGCAGAAAAATACAAATTACTTTTAAATTCTCTACTTTGACTCTCATGCAGGATGTAACCTGCAAAGTAATTAGTGCCTAAAGCTATAAAAGAAATGTATTAGAATAAAAAAGACAAGATTTACCTCCAAAATGTAGCAACATTTATGTATAAAGTGGCAGAAAATACTCAGGTAAAGAACCTCAAAACTGCACTAGAGTAAATATACTTAGTTACAGACAGAATATGCAAATATCTCACCAGATAATCAAAGAGTGGAAGGAAGACAGCAGCAGGAAGAGGAAGCGAACGGGAGGAAGTCAGATGATGATGAGGTTATTATAACACCACACACACACACACACACACACACACACACACACACACACACACACACACACACACAGCAGCAGCTCACCACCTCCATCCACCCCGTTAACAGTGTAATTAACAAACCTTATTAAAGCTGCTAAATATAAAACAACAGCTCCTCCTCGGTGTAATTAACACAGCGGAGGAGACGAGGAGGAGGAGGAGCTTCATCCTTCTGATTGATCTGTGCATGATGTCACTGTTGTCATGACGAGTATCGCCTCTCACGACATCGTTATTAAATTACATTTTAGAAGATACAGTGATGCTTTGATCAAAGGGACAGACGGTGTTATCGCACATGTTTCTTACTGTCATCTGATCCCACCAGCAGACCACATTAGTTGATATCTTCATGTATAACATTTGCAGAATTAACAAGAAGTCCTCAAACAGTCACAAACAGGATGAAGACTGCGTTTCTCACATTTTATACAGTTTCTCCGAAGCAAAAAGTCTCAAAATTGAGCATTTTTCAAAGGGAGTCTGGTGACTTTCTCGACAGACGCTGAAGAAGTAGCCTGTATCAGTTACTGTTTGCTGTATTTGGTCTTGGAGCTCCAGTATAAAAGCCTGTTGTGGCTTCAGAGGCACCTGCATGTAATCTGAGCAATTTCCTACACAGTGGCCCAGTTGCACTGTGGGTAATGTAGGCTCTGGTCTGGTTCTGCCGTATCGATGTTGATCATCTGTTTGTCCATAACGAGTCCAAAAGTGTTAGAGGAGTACAATGCTATACAGAAGCCTGGAGCCTACATCACCCACAATGCAACTGAGCCACTGAGGAAATCTGTCAGATACATGCAGCTTCCTCTGGAGCCACACAAGACTTTCTAACACCCTGAGACCTGTAAACACGTTTCACAAAGAGTAAAAGTGGCGGAGTTTCCCTTTAATACAACATCTATTCATCTTTTCTGACATAATCAATAAATATATTCAGTGGAAGATGTCACTTATATTAACTACGTCATCTGATTCATCCTTTATTTTAATCGATGTCTTGTTTACTGCTCGCGTTCATGTTGTGATCTGAAACACTTGAAGCTGCTCCTCCTCCTCTTCCTCCTCCTCCTCCTCTCTCCTCCTCCTCCTCCTCCTCTCTCCTCCTCCTCCTCCTCCTCCTACTCCTCCCCCTCTCTCCTCTTCCTCCTCCTCCTCTTCCTCCTCCTCCTCCTCTCTCCTCCTCCTCTTCTTCCTCCTCCTCCTCTCTCCTCCTCCTCCCGCCGCCTCTCTCCTCCTCCTCCTCCTCTTCCTCCTCCTCTCTCCTCCTCCTCCTCCTCTTCCTCCTCCTCTCTCCTCCTACTCCACTCTCCTCTCTCCTCCTCCTCCTCCTCTCTCCTCCTCCTCCTCCTCTCTCCTCCTCCTCCTCCTCCTCCCCCTCTCTCCTCCTCCTCCTCTCTCCTCCTCCTCCTCTCTCCTCCTCCTCCTCCTCCTCCTCCTCCTCCTCCTCTCTCCTCCTCCCTCCATCATACAGCCTCTGTCAGGTTAAACACAGTAATCAAGCGTCTGTGTTTTGAGGTGATGAGAGTCCACTGTGACGCTCCAGCAGGTGTAATTATCTCTCTCTGCTGTCAGTCATCTCTGACAGATGGAGCTGTGGGCGGGGCAACCTCTGATCACCATCATCATCATCATCATCATCATCATCATCATCATCATCATCAGTCCGCTCGTCTCTTCAGTAAAGATGTGAGGTTGGAAATGAGGAGGAGGAAAAGATTAAATACCTGACAGGTACACACTCGTACACACACACAGGCTTACACAGGATTACACACACACACACACACACACACACACACACCCTACAACTGTTTGAAAACTGACTAACCTCCATGAAATCGAGCAGCTGGAGGGTAAAAACTCCTCCACCTTCTAAACCGGCGGCTTAGGAAAAGAGAGCAAATTAGGACGGAGGGATCAAAAGAGAGAAAAATCACCGGAGGTATACAAGCAAACTGTGTGTGTGTGTGTGTTTGTGTGTGTGTGTGTGTGTGTTAGTGTGTGTGTGCTGGAGTGAGTCAGGTGAGACAGACTCGGGGCAGGTTTGTTGTTTGCTCGGCAGAAAATGTTTGGAAGCACTCGGCTAAACGTGCTGACGCTGAGAGAGAGAGAGGGGGAGGGAGGAAGAGGAGGGATGATGAAGGAGAAGAAGAAAGCGTCTTTCTAGTCTCCTCGGGGTGCTCGAGTCTGCACAGATGTGAGGGAGGATGTACACGAAAGAGAAACTCCTGCAGGAGTTTAAACATGCCTCTCTTTAGCGTCTTCCTCCTCTCGCTCGTGTCATATTTGTCCTTTCGAGGTCTTTGAGTCAGTGACGACGATCGGAGGAGCTTCAGCTTATCGATCGGCGACTTACAGACTGTGAGATCAGACAAGGAGGTCACGTAGGCCGTAAAGTGAAGGCTGAGCGGTCCTGCACGATGACGCCAAAATGTGTCTTGCAACCGCAACAGTTCATGCAGCGGTCAACACGACTTTTCTGCAGATGTGACGAATCATCGCAGATTCCTGCAGGTTTGTTTGATGACAGCAGCCCTTCAGGTAAAACGTTCAGCTGCGCATGAACGTCCCCAAACTCACTTCCTTGTTTGTTGTGATGAACCTTGATAACAGAGAAGAGTCGCTACGTATCGCGAGTCCACGTCTACGTCGTATGACTGATGAAGAAATGTCAAGCAACTGAAATAAGACAGAAAGAAGCTGCTAGAAACCGTTCCAACAAATACTCGGCAGGTGATTGGACGAACCATCTATCACGGGTTTACTTCAACCAATCAGATCCACCACAGGAGAGCGCTGTAACACACCCTCCAGTTCTGATGCAGCTAATGCTATAGCAGTTAAGCTAATGTCTTGAGGAAGGCACTTTTCTCTCTAGTCGTCACACCTGTAGCTCCTCGGAGGACACTGATTGGCTGAAAACACATCCCTCTTCCTCCTCCTCCCAAACACGCAGTCTCTTCTGATTGGTCGGCTCACTCACGCCTGATCCAGCAGCACCAACAACAACAGAGCAGCTTCACTTTATTCATTCTTTTGAGCCAAACGAGCTGCTGGGCATGAATCACGCAAATGTGTGACTCTGAGTCACAGAGAACAGTCACATCCTGGTACTCACGACTATCTTGGCGTCCCGTACGGTGTTCTCCGGCACCGTGACCCAGTACTCCGGCTGCTCCCAGTGTGGCGGCTGGTTGTGGACGTTGGTGATGATGACGGTGAGCTCCACGGAGCTGCTGCGGTTCCCTCCGTCTGACGCCACGATCTGCTGGTTGATCCTGGACGTCTGCGGGGAAGCACAGCGGTCGTTTAACCAGCAGGACGGTTAGATTCAGAGGATATTTGATACATTTCATGTCTGACGTTACTGATCGTGAGGTTGTTTGACGGCTGTGAGAAGCAGCTGAACATCTGTACAATCAGTAAAAAGAAACAGTTTCACTGAAGATCATTTGGTTTGTTCAGTAAAGTGAGTGTAACAGGAGGAGGGAGATGTGCCTCAGCTGAATTATTGACTGAAGTGTCGTTTAAGAGATCAGTCGCAGCGAGAGGCAGAGAAGAAGAACAGAGGAGACGACAGTCACAGAAGAAGAAGAAGAAGAAGAGGCGGCATCAATCACAGCAGACGTGTGTCGAACAGCTGACTTCAGGACTGATTTTCAGTTTGACGAAGACGACGACACAAACACTCGTTAAACGTTCAGACAAATCTGTTTGATTCAACTCACGTTACAAAATTACATTTTTTGGTAACCACAAAAAAAAAGATTGACAATAATCAGAAAAACAAACGACTGATTTTTAGCTGTATAATTAAATTTGATTTGAGTTTATTTAAAACATGTTGGTGAAACGTTCCTGCTCTGTTGGAAGATCATTTTGCATCTAAAGTAACATTTTCCTCAGTTTATTTCTTCGACTGTTTGCAGGGAGACTTTTTATTTTGATGATTTTTTTTTCTGAATCAGCTGAATCAGGAGAAAGATGATGTGGAAAAAGTTTTCAGCCTGATTTTCCAGAAGAAAAACAATGCGAGTGAATAAATAGGAGCGAAGCTGCAGCCAGAAACTCAGCCAGAGCACCGAAAAGCCAAATCTGAGTGAAGCAGCTCGAGTTTTTACCAAAAAACCTGAGTCGTCAGCTTTCAGGACAGTCGCAGAGGAAAGCAGGTTGAAGCAGCCGCTGTGACGACGCCAGTCACATCCAACAGATGAATATTTAATGCGAGGCGACATATTTAATGAGCTGGATGTAAAGCAGCACATCCAGCCTGTTCTTCAGCTCCATCAACCTTTCATTAATGTTTCATGTGAAGAGCCGCAACTTCTACCTCCGTTCATCCTCATCTTCTAGGTTTTGTTTTTAAATTCAGGATATGAAACCTTTCAGAATCTCATCCTCCCTGTGACTGTGCAGCTGCTAATGAAGAAAGAGTTGCAGTTAGAACAGAGCTTCATCTGAGCCGGTCTGAACAGTCCAGAGCGACTGTAGGTGAAACTACAACCTGCAGACGAACAACACGGGATAATACAGCGCGATGCTCGGCGCGTCTCTGACCTGTGAGATGGGGTGGTTGACATAAATCCAGCCTGTACTGGGGTTGATGTGCAGGTAAGCTGGCTTCTGATTGGACAGGGAGTAGGCGATGGCGGCGTTGCTCCCCTGGTCGTCATCGTGCGCCGCTGCTCGCAGGAAACTGGTTCCAACCGGAGTGTCCTCCCGCAGGAAGTCTGAGGAGAGACGGACTGTCAGGCCGATATGAAAATGATGCTTGAGGTCATTTATAATTAAAGAAGTTTGAGTTCACTGTTTTAGACAATCAGGTTTATTGTTGAACTGTTAAACATTATACACACAGGCTGCGTCTCAGTTCAGGTCTGCGTCCTCTGAAGGACTCGGCCTCTGTGGTCTGTGAAGGCGAGTCCTTCAGAGAGCTTGTTCACCTGGTCAGCTGCTGTTAAATGTGACGGTCGAGCCTTTGGAGCATTTCCTGGTTGCGTCACGATTTCTGCCGCCCAGGCCTGTAAAAGTGACGATCTACATCACTCGATGTCGCCAATTTCTCTCTTTCATTCTTCTTTTTCAGGCGCACAAAGAATCTTGGGACATGTGAGGCCACGAAGGATCGTAGCGGTGCATCCTCCAGAAACAGGGAGCAGAAGGAGCCTCTGGAGGAGCCTTCAGACGGGGACAGACTTCAGATGCTCCTCTGAAGGATGCAGACCTGAACTGAGACTCAACAACTGTGTCTGATTATCACATTTGAAGAATCGCTGCTTAAAATGTGTTTTATCAGCTGATAAATCGATGTATTAACACCCTAATGTTGATTTCTGCACCTGCAGCAGCTCCACCTGAACCTCCACCCTTTGAGCTTCATTCAAACTGACTGAACACGATGCTGGAATCAGGTTCTGTGATGGTAAGCAGATATTATAATAATGTGAGCGCGGCGTTGTGTGGCGTCAGCACTGTGTCACCTCATTTTGTCATTTCTGGGTCTCACGCTGCAAAGTCAACACAAGCATTTCTTTTTTTTTTTTTTTCTAACCGTATGAATATAACCTCCAATCCTGCTGACTGCGCCGAGCGTCAGCGCTGATCGGACAACAAAAACAAGCAGCAGCGGAGGCGAGGTCTCTCTGTAAGACTGCCTTTTAAGCATTATGTCAATAATAATGTCCTCCTGACATTTGTGGGTCTCACTGGATACATTTCATCTGAATAATCACGTCAGATGCTGCTGAGTCTGATGAGCGTCACGGAGAAACGACGGCAAGGAACAAACACGAGATCCGACGGCCTCGCAGTGTTCACCTCCACAGACAGGAAGCAGAGAAGAAGAGCGGTTCATAAACGTGGACGATCCTGATGAACGTAACAACGACCTGCTGCAGATTTAAAAGAAACACAACCACAGAATTGACCTGAAATATAACAAACAACTGACAGTGGTTCTTTCTGTTAAAGCTTGGGCTGTTTTGTCTCAGCGCTCCTCATTAATCATCCGACATTATTCATAACCTGACGAGAACGTGGCAGATAAACACACAGCGATGATGTTAACGTCTATTTATACCAGATGTAGTCGAGTTCTCCAGGAAGCAGAACTTTATTCATAATTTAGAAAAACAAATCGCAAACCCCGAACACATCTCCCAAGTCTGGAAAGACATCCACAGACGGTCTGTCGAGCGCGGCCGGATACCGCTGAGGGAAATGTTTCTCTGAGGCGTCAGACGTGACGGAGAAAACCTGAAACACACCTGAAACACACCTGTAGCGTCCTGAAGTGAGTCATTGTGGGGCGATGCATCAGGAAACAAACAGAAACTTACATTACACACAAGATCACAGCCAACGTCTGGTTAAACAAAAACGCTGCTGATTCTTGTCACTTCATCTCTTTAGACTCTGAATCTGAAACTGAAACCCTGAATTCTTCTCTAACATCAGCTGTTGCAGGTGAAAGATCAAGTTAGCAATAATCAATCAAATCAATACTGACTTTGTTTCTGCAAATAGCAACAAAATCAATCAATACTGAGGCTGAAATGTGATAAAATCAGTTTATGTAAAATGTGTAACTGTATTTTAATCACAAACATTTTCTCGCTGCAGTAGTTTGTGTTTTATTTGTTCATATTTAAAAAGAAATCTCTGATTGTCGGTCAGCGATTAATCAATTAATGAATGAATTAATCCATCATTTACATCCTGATATTGATCGAGAGAAACAAAGACCTGGATCAGCCAAGTCAGCGGTGGAGTTGTTGAATCACGTGTCGAGACCTGAATGAAGAAAATGAAGAAAGCTAACAACTGCTAACAGCTAACAGCTAACAGCTAACAGCTAACAGCTAACAGAAACTTGACCGCTGAACGTTTTACTCACGATGATTCCTGCTGACTGGAATATTTTCCTGTATGTTCCAGAAACAGGAAAAACTTTCTACAGAATATTAAACCAAAATATTGATTTTAACGCGCGTCCATAAATATCACAAGATAAACAACAAGCTAATGGGCTGAACAGAGCTCTGTTCACACACACACACACACACACACACACACACACACACACACACACACACACACACACACACACACACACACACACACAGCTGGTAAATGAATGCATGTCCCAGAAACATTTCAATCTGCCTGTTAAATAGTTAATGAGCCACCCTGTGCGTCTCCCTAATCTGACGAGAACTTCTGACACGACGCTTATCAAAACACATATTTGCACACGTAGTAAACAAACACGGACCCGCGGGGCGCCGCCGGCGAGCATTTCATCAGTCTTCAGAAGCTTTCCAGGATTAATACGAGGATGCAGATTGATAGATGACGACAAACAGCCTCCATGTTTCACCTGTTTCACTCACACTCACACACACACACACACACACACACAGCTCTGGACGGTGTACTGATGTTAGCGCTGTCTTGTTGACACACTGTCAGCTGTAGTCACAGTGACATCACAGTGACATCACAGTGACATCAGCTGTCTGCAGTAACTCACACTGGTACCGGCTGTTTTCAAACTTGGGGTCGTTGTCGTTCTGGTCTGCGATGACGACGGTGATCTGACAGATCCCGATGAGCGGCTCGTCGGCCTGATCCGTGGCCGTCACCGACAGCGTGAACTCCCTCTGGCGCTCCCGGTCGAAGCTCATCGTCGTGGTGATCACACCTGACAGATGCGGGGGGACCAGGTCACCACGGCAACAGGTATAAACTCTCTCAACGTTTGCATGCGGACGGCGATCGAGCACTAACCGGTGTCGGGGTCGATGTCAAACCCGGAGGACACGCCGTCTCTGTGCATGATGCCGTATTTCACCTCTCCGTTGACTCCCATGTCGGCGTCGTGGGCTTGAACGCGCAGGACAAACGTCCCCGGGGGCTGGTTCTCCAGAACCACTGCGTTCAGACTGTAGTTCTGACACTGAGAGCACAAAGAGCACGATCAGAACCGAGTGGATAAACTGCTGAAGAAGCACCTTTATCTCCTCTGACTGGATGGATGCAGCGTGTGTGTGTTTTTGTGTGCTCCACTAAACTGGGTCTACGGATGCTGTGACATCAGGCACATTTCAACTTTTTTATTAATTTCTTAGAGAACAATGCAAAGATGTTGGTATCGATGAGTAAGAACAACTCTGATGTGGATCCATATCAAGAATCTGGATCCAGCAGATTTAACTGTTTGATTAGACCTGACTGATTCAAGGGGGGCTGTCGGTGGAGGTATACACTCTACTCAGTGCCGGTCTAGTTTTAGGATGCAAATCAGATCAATGTGCTCTTGTCCTGTTTTTCTCTTTTAAAGGTGCAATTTGTAAGATATAAGTTTAAAACATTAAAAAGATAGATTGGACTTCAGACTTCCTGCTTTGTGTTGCAGGGTTATTTACTGAAGTTAGCATGCTAACCAGCTAGCCACCTTGTATCATAAAAACCAACACCTCCAGTCTGGTAGCTACATGGTTATCTGAGCTTACTGGCTAACGACAGCTACAGTTAGCAGCAGTTAGCGGTAGCTCTGGTGATGCGCTGCCGGTCTGTTGGACTATGACGGCAGATGATTCTTACATACTGCACCTTTAATGCACCTTGTTTCAACTAAACGGCACTAGAAGCTTTAGTGTTGAACCCTCCATCCCCACTGAATCGGACCCCGCTTGTTCCAGTCGTGTTTCTGTGAGTTCAGTCACCTCCTGGAACACCGGCTTGTTGTTGTTGATGTCGTTGATCCCCACGATGACCTGGGCGGAGCTGCTGAGCGGATACGGCCCGCCGGACGCGTTGTCGTCGGTGGCGGTGATGTTGAGGACGTACTGCGGCCCTCTGAGCCTCGGAGGAGGACTCCTGCGCAGCTTGATGATGCCTGAACACACACACATACACACACGTCTTACAAACCTGGCAGCTACACAAACATGCTCAGTACAACAGAGCTGCGGTTAATAGAAGTCTGGCATAACTCTTTTCACTTTCAGCACATTTCTTTGAAATACAAACTTTTTTCGTGCTCTCAGGCACTAAAGAGTTTCCTGCCGCCAGAGGAGATGAACTGCTCAGCAAAGTTTACAGTCGACAGACTCTCTGGAGGACGAGGACGACTCAGAATACGTTTCAGCTCATAGAAAACAAAGAGGACAGAAGAAGAAAACACCTGAGAGCTGCTGAGGCTCCTCAACACGTTTACTTGATGTCACGTCGTCGTTGATGTGGAGGTGAAGCTGCGTCAGCTCCAGACTCCAAGTCAGGTCTAAAACAATCGCCACATCTCTTCTTCTCTTCTAGCAATCAGGCTCATATTAACATGACAGAGCAGCACACAAACAAACAAACAAACAAACAAACAAGCAGCTTTGGTAGCAACATGAACGCAGACATGCAGGCTGGGAGGGAGCGAACACATCTACATGAAAATACTCCACAACGCTTTGAAGTGACAAAGCAGAACAGGCGAGCAAGCCAAAGGCCATCTGCTACGTGTGTGTGTGTGTGTGTGTGTGTGTGTGTGTGTGTGTGTGTGTGTGTGTGTGTGTGTGAAAGAGAGAGCGAGAGCGGGAGGGTCTTAATATATCATTTATGTGCAAATGTTCACGTTTATATCTATTTGTGCATGGGTGCATGTGTGTGTGTGTGTGGCAGAGCAGTGGAGCAGTGCATGCTGGGTGATAAGGTGACAGTGAGGCTTAGGGACACACACACACACACACACACACACACACACACACACACACACACAGTCTCACAGAGATGAGAACAGTTGGTGTGTGCGCTGTCGTGATTTTAAATGTGTGCATTCATGTTTTGTTATTTTTTATTTGTGTGTGTGTGTGTGTGTGTGTATGTGTGTTCCAGGGGGTTCACTGGCCTTGTTAAAAGCTACCAATCTTTATCCCCACATACCCGTTACCACAGCAACAACCAGTGTACTCTGTGTGTTTGTGATCTGAGCGCAGCTGGATGAGCATGTGTGTAACACTCACTCTGTGTGTGTGTGTGTGTGTGTGTGTGTGTGTGTGTGTGTGCGCGTGTGTGCTCTTAAACAAACAACACACGCATAATACTTCCTCTGTTTCTGTCTTGTTAGAGGCGACGGACTCTTTCAACCTGCCCGTGTTTGTGTTTGTGAACACACTGTCGAATCACCAGACTCCCTTAACAAATCGTCTGATTTTAGGAGTTGCTGAGTTAAAACAAACTTTACAAATGTTATGAAACACTTTCTTTGACAGATTCTAAATCATTGTTTCCTTCTTCTAAATTCAGCATTAAATTTGATACATGAAGACTACTTTTAACCAGAATTTCACCAGACTCCCTTAACAAATCAGCTAATTTAAGGAGTTGTTGTGTAGCATAAAGCTTTATAAACATTATTAAACTCTGTCTCTGACAGATTCTAGCTAATTGTGTCCTTGTTGTAAATTCAGCATTAAATGAGAAGCTGAAGTTGTTTGTCTCCTTGTAAAAAGTGTCAGTTTAGACACGGAAGCAGACAGGCTGGTACAGACATGCTGCCACAAAGTGCTAAAGTCTTACCTGCCAACATTGATCAGCTGTTTGAACACACTGTTTACACTGATTTCACCATTTACACTCCATTTATGAAAGAAGAAACATGTTATTGATCTAAACATGTCACATGTTACGAAGACACTAAACAGGAACAATATAGGCGACTTCTTTGTCCCCGTGGAGAAAGTCCCCAGACTCCCTTAACAAATGTGTCAGTTTAGTGAGTTGTTGAGTTGGAGACACTTTATAAACTCTGTGTGTCTCTGACTCATTCTGCATTATTTGGACCTTCTTGTTAATTCAGCATTAAATGTTTAACAATTAGTTGTTATTTTCCTTGTAAAAAGTGTCAGTTTGTCATATTTTGTTGAAGTTTAGGTTCATACCAGGTGAGACCCTCATCGATCGTGTTTATATTCAATTCATCCATGTTTTCTCCCTCACCCTTCTGGTTGTCCAGCAGGAAGTTGCTGTCCTCATTGCCGCCAGTGATGGCGTACGAAACTGCGTCTCCGTCTGGGTCGTTGGCATGAACGATGGCGACCAGCGTGTCTGGACCGGCATCCTCGCTTAGAAAGGTCTTATAACTGACCGAGGGGAAAACAGAGAGAGAGATGGAGAGATTTAATCCAAGACAAAGAGAAGATGATGTCACACATGCTGAAGAGAAGTACGGAGGTGTGAAGGAGGCAGACAGAGCAGCGAGAGGAGAGGTGACGACGCCGTGAAAACAGATGGAGAAGAAACGCTGGGATTAAAAATAGATCCTGAATTGAAAACAAGTTAATTAGCAGACTGACTGTGGGCGAGAGACACGCAGAGAGAGAGAGAGACACTGATGATGCTGCTGATGTTTGTTAACATGTTCAAACTTCAGAAGGTGACAACAGGTTGGAGAGACAGAAGTAAAGTAAAGAAATAAGAAGTAAAGAAGTAAAGAAGTATTCCTACACGCTCTGCGAGAAGACGGGCGCCTCGTCATTGCTGTTGGAAACTCGGATGCGGACGGAGGCGGTGCCTGTCCGGGGGGGCGTCCCTGCGTCCACAGCGACCACCACAAACTCGTAGATGTGATTGGGTCGCTCGTAGTCCAGGCGACGGGCGGGGCTGACCACACCCCCCGATGTGATATCAAAGTCGCCGCCGTGGACGAAGTAAGAGAGCTCCGAGTTCACACCTGAGTCACAGTCACGGGCCAGAACTGAGGAGGAGGAAGAGGAGGAGGGAAGACAGATGAAGAGAGAACAGAGAGGAGAATGTTATAAATACATTATTCTGTACACTGTTGAATGTATGTATGAGTGTGTGTGTGTGTGTGTGTGTGTGTGTGTGTGTGTGTGTGTGTGTGTGTGTTGCTGGCGGTCTGCCTAATAAGAGCAAAGCCTCGCTGAAGTCGAACTGTTTGATCTCAACCAGTCACCAGCAGCTACGACAGATGGCTGTGACGCACACACAACACACACACACACACACACACACACACAACACACACACCCATAGAGAGGCTGATGTGTGGCTTCCTGTAGTCCTGGTTAAGTATTTGCCCTCTGTCAGCGAACACAACACCAGAACATCACACCTGTGGGTACAAACAGTTTGTGCGTGTGTGTGTCACCTTGCAGCAGGGAGGTTCCAGGTGCGATGCTCTCAGGTATGTTGTCTCTGGTGTAGATGGAGTGGAGGAACTCTGGCGTGCAGTCGTTCTCATCTGTGATGTGGACGACGACCTGCAGGAGCGTCTGACCGTTATTGTCTGTTCACTTCAGAGCTCAACAACAACAAAGTTCAGCTTCTCAAATCCGCCCAGAGTGAAACCTCCTCACAAACAAATCAGTAAAGGATCTCTGAAGAAGAAAATCAACCAAACATGTCCACTGCTGTCAAAGTTTCCTCCGGCGCCGGTCAGCTGATCGTCCTCATCACACTGGAGAGGAGTCTGGAGGTGATGCTGCAGGCTAACGCTAAGCTAGCTGAAAAGATGGCCCTGAGAATCGCTGATCCTGCGTCTGAACACTGTGGAATAAACCTCATGATAAAAATCCAAACATGAGTTGGTCTAAAACACGTGAGTCTACATTTCACGCTTCATTCTACTCAGCATTTCACAATAAAAGCACAAATATCCTTCATTTTTCTTTTTTACTTCCTGTCTCAATCTTGCAGCCTCAATTATAAACAGCTGATTACAGTGAAGCCTTCGGTGTTGACGATCAGACACGGCTCTGAGTCATCATAACGAACCTGTTGACGCAGAAACATCTCGTTCAGTGTGGGTACATTGGGTCAGAACCAGCAGGTTTGGAGGTTCTGCTCCTGTATTTGCTCCACGTTCCTGTTTTCTGGAGCAACTCATGCAAACGATATGAAGACGAATGTCTCCTGCTCGAGGAGAGAAACCCATTTCTCTCTTGTTCCTCCTCCACTAAATCCTGAGCCTCGTCGTCGCCTCCCCTCCCGCCCAGTTCACCCACTATCCCGAGCCACTGGAGCTCAAAACCAAAATGCTATTTTCCATTCCCATAAAGCCTGATTTATCTGGCGGAGCTGCCGACCCGACCACCTGAGCACAGATTTCCTACGCAGCCCTGAACCTTCGACACACCACCTGTTCAGTAATAACAGCGGGGCAGTGGAGGGGCGCCGAGGAGATTTAGATGCACGACTGCTTCTGCAAACACAGACTGAATATTTAAACTGGAAACAGGAAGAACACTGTTTATTATTTCTACTGTCGACCCGACACACACGTGTGTGTGCTGCAGGAGGAAAGAGCTTCACTCTGAACGCAAAGTCTGTTTCTTCTGTAATTGTCAAAATGACCGATTTGTAATTCTTGGGTTAAAACATGTCCTGACGTAAACGTTTGAACTCTTTCATGCATAAATAATTAAAGGGACACTACGTAGATATTCAAACTCAGATATTTTAATATTTCAACCGACGTCGGGACTGAACAACAGTACAGAGGTGGTTCATGGAGCGAAGCTGCTGTCACCGACACCGCTTGTTTGTTTATCCATGCAGCTAACAGTTAGCGCTCCTTTTAGCTGATTAACATTAAGCCTGTGTGTTTGTGTGCGTGTGTGTGTATTCCCTGTCATCTACTTTGACATGTAGCATCAAGGCTAACGCTATCGGCTACTACAAATGCCAAATAAATATGCTCGACAAGACGAAATAAAGCAGAATCTAATATGGAAGAATATACTTTCTGGTGCGTAACGTTCCACCGGATCCAACAGATGTTTGTTCAGTCACATAAAATGTCGAAGAAAATATTTATGTTTAAAATGTTAAATTCCTGCATTAACTTTTGGTTCCATCCTCTGTCCAAGTTTCATGGAAATCTGTCCTGCAGTTATAATAATCAGAACCTGCAGAATATATTGTTAATATCCTGCGTAACCTAATGCCACAACGCAAAATGACAGAAGGACACAAATACACATGAATATCTGTGACTGTGTCGGACACCATTCATGGAACTGGCTCATGTAAATTCTTTGTGCTCCGTCGGGTCGACGCAGTGAAGTTCTGCTGATCAGAACCTGACGGACGCAGACGGTCGGAGACGTTTGAAACTGCAACTGAGTTCATGTTTGAAAATGTCTGTAAAAGCTGAAGGCGACAGAAACTGCAGATGCTAGATGTTAGCATCACTGCTGTCGACACACACCTGGTTAACACACACGCACACACACGCACACACACACACACACTTTTACAGTGAATTAGCCAGCCGAGCTTATAGAGCAGCAGAGGCCTCTGGGAGCTGTTGGTAGTTTAGTAGCTATTCTCTGTCTGTGCGAACCATCTGGACACTGAGTGCAGGTAGTAATACATTTCTCCAGGTGTGTGTGTGTGTGTGTGTGTGTGTGTGTGTGTGTGTGTGTGTGTGTGTGCACGTGTGAGCGTGTGTGTCTGTGTGTGTGTTTGTGTTAATGGGAGCAGATGTAGCTATCTGCTGTGTAAAGTCTTAAGAGCTTACAGTGAGAACAGAAGTCAAGGCTGCCAGAGTCCTGTGTGTGTGTGTGTGTGTGTGTGTGTGTGTGTGTGTGTGTGTGTGTGTGTGTGTTAATCCATAATGCTGCAACCTCTGTAACAAACTGCTGATCACAAACCGATGCGACGTGATCGTGGAGGCTTCTGAATGCAGCTTTGATCTGCTGAGTTTTCGTCATGAGAGCTTCGCGGGTGGACGGCGGGAGAAGACAAGCCGAGCGGCGCCGCGCGTTTGGGTTATTTTCTTAACGCATGCATAATGAACACGCGGGCAGAATAAACAGTAAATGAAACAGTTGCATCACAGCGCCTGATTCAGCGGCAGCGCTTTCCCTCATTGCAAATTAATGAGTTCATCAGAGAGCGGCGAGATGAACCGTCGCGGGGTCACCGCTTTCCCTCGAATGTGAGCGCCATGAGTCGTGCGGATGATGATGTGGATTTAATGGCTGTGATGGCGCCGACAACACCGCGCCGACCCGAGTGGTTTGAAAACGGTTCACACATTCGTTCTCCGAATTGTTTCATCGACGTGTGAACGGGACTTTAAATCTCTCCTCCGCTCAGCAGGAGGGATGAAAACGTTTTCTGCAACAGCTTCACAAACACTGCAGTCATCTGGATTCTGCAACTTTGTCCAACAGCAACAAAAACACAAAAGAATTTCAGATATTTCATCAGTTTTTTTGCACCTAAACCTTAAACAGACATGAAGTTTGTGTGTGTGTGTGTGTGCGCGTGTGCGTTCGTACCTCTGCCACGCTGCTGAGGCCCGTGTCGGGTTCGGAGGCGCGGACCTGCAGGGTGTGCAGGTTGTGTCCGCTCTCGTAGTCGACGGTCCTGGTCAGGCTGAGCGCGCCGCTCTCCTGGTTGATGCTGAACAGATTCCCAGGATTCACCAGCAGCATGTAGGACAGACTCTTCTTCTGGAAGGAGACGGCCTGAACCACGGCGACGCTGCAGAGACACATGGTGAAAGAAGCATCTGTAAAATGGTGGATTCATTGTTTTTTAGCGTCACAAACCTCGAGACACGATTGTTTCACTGTCATAATGTAAGACAACAACATTTGGAAAGTCCAGAAGATCTGCACGATTAAATGATTTCATCTCTATTCAAGTTAGCTGGATGCTAAACAGGAAGTTAGCCATCTCTAGAGTGAAATTCTGGGAAAAAGTAGTGAATCACAGTTTGGCACCATGGTAGTCGACTTCTTGGGCACTCTGGTCTCAACAATTAGCTCTGATGCTAACGGCTACGAAAATCACACTGTCTCAAGTTTGAGTTTGTTTTCTGCAGCTGAGTAAAAACACCTGAATCAGAGTTCTCATGAATACGATCAGGTTAAGAGAAACGACAGATGATGAGTGGACTTTTACACAAAACCACCAATTCCAAGCAAAGTTTCAAGTACGCATCAATCTACAGATCGATCACGTCTCACAGAGAGCGTCCATCAGTCACACACGACCACGAGTGGAAGGAAATAGTTCTGACACGAAACTGCTTGCAACCACTTGTTCTGATTATTTCAAGCAACTGACGAACAAGAGGTTTTGATTTTGTGGTGAACTGTCCCTTTAATCTAATTTGGGAGACAGTTGTGTGTTGGCTGTCCCACCAAAACACACCAGCCAGTGACAAAGCGTCATTCGGATCAGGTTTGGCCACACGGCGAGTGCTTGGCGGCGTTTCACAAATCCACGAGAGGAAGAAAACACACACAAACAGAAACACAAACATGAACACAAACACAAACACAAACACAAACACAAACATGGCGCTCTGTAAGAGACGCCGTCAACACGACCGCGGGTCGGCAGGAAGCTGCTCCACGCTTCTGTTTCGACGCCACGTTTAAAGTCTGCAGCCTTCATGGATCATTCTGCAGTCAGAACCCATCACACACACACACACACACACACACACACACTTGTGGACATAAAGGGGACATAATAGAAGCATGCACGCACACATACACACACACACACACACACATACACACACACTCTGCTCACAGGGTGGCATGGATACTTGGATATTAATACAATGTGCTTTGCGCCAGCAGCCTGGAGGGATTCAAACACACACACACACACACACACACACACACACACACGCACACACACACACGTGCACACACACACGCGTGCACACTCCCCTTCATGTTTATCCAGACCTCGCTTTTAATAAATATTTGAATTTGCCACACTTTCAAATTCTCAGCCTCGGGCCACACTCACACATCTGGGTCCTCTTCATCCATCCCCCTGTCCTTCTCCTCATCCTCTCATCCCTCCATCCTCTTCCTCCTCCTCTTCCTCTTCCTCCCCCCATCTCTTCTTCCATCTTCCTCCTTCTGTCTCTCCCCAACCCTCCGACTCTCTCTCCTCCTCCCTCCTCCTCCTCCTTCTTCCTTTGTCTCGCTCTACAGGGCTCATCTTTTCATGCATCACATGACATGCAAAGCCAAGGAGCTGGCCACGAAGTCTCACACACTCACACACACACACACACACACACACACACACACACACACACACACACACATACACTCAGTATTTGAGGCGGTGGAATGTAAACGATGTTTCTGTAAATATGGAGGACGGAGACACAAACACACACTTGTGTTCATAAACATGTGAGAGCTGAGCAGAATGACGACTTACAATAATACAATAATATATAACAAGTATGTCGATGACATCATCGATAACTCTTCTTCACTGTTTAGTCTGCAGCGAGTCACAGTTACAGAAACAAACACAAACGTCTGATTCATGTCAAACAGTCTGAGCTGACTCACGGTTGGCCGACGGGTTTGTTCTCCGGTACGTTCAGGCTGTAGGTGGCGTTGGTGAACTGCGGCGGTCGGTACCCGGCCAGGATGGCGACCGCGGCCGGCGGGCCTTTACGACCGTGTCCGTCCACCGCCTGCACCCGCATCAGGTACTCCCTGCTGGGGGTCAGAGGTCGACCCGTGGTCCTGATCTCACCGGAGCGACGGTCCACCTCGAAGCACTCGTCTCCACCTGAGACGGACGGAGAGACGGAGAGGACAAAACAAAGACAGACGATGCTGATGTTACCAACGACAGAACAGCAAACTCTGCTGACGGTGGGACAGAAGTCTGGTGTCCGTTCTTTATAAATGTTTTAAAACATGAAGCTGAGCAGGAGATTTAATGTTTGTGCTCACAGCAGATGTTCGCAGCTGCAGCTCGACAGCGTGCGACTCAGAGACGTTTAAAAGTCACAGTGAGAGTCAGCTGACACAGAGCGAGGCTAGCTGTTGCCCCCTGCGTGCAGCCTTTATGCTAAGCTAAGCTAACTCCAGTTCAGTCTTCTACACAGAAACATTGAGACTCCCTTCCATCTTCACGTCTCACTGTCAGAACCAAATCTCCACAAAAAGTCCAACTACTTCTTTAAAGGAGCAGTTCACCTCCCAAAAATATGAAAATTCAGTTTTTATTTTAATTCTGAAACATACAAACTTGAATTAAACATTAACATCTTGCTCAGGCGAGACGATGAAACTGAAACGAACAGGAAGTCTCTCAGTGAGACTGTCCACAAATAGATGGAGGAGGCGGAGATGATTGACAGGTTGGATGCAGCTGCTGGTTCAGAACCCTCTGGTCAACAGCTGATCCGTCTCCGCCTTCACTCCTCTCGCCTCTTCTTCCTCTCTCATCACTTTCTCTCCTCGTCGTCTCAATTCTTCTGCTCATGTTTCTCTTAAATTCACATTTTTGTTCTTCTCGTGTCTTTCAGTCTCTATTCTGCATCTCCATCCGTCTCATTTTTAAACCCGAAGGGGACGTGGATCAGAACCAGCGGACAAACACAACTTTCTCAGCTGGAACGACACAACAACTGTGTTTTGTGTCAATATCAAACTGCTGCCACATGTTTTCATAAAAAGTAAGTTTGTCTCTGTTAATCAGAACTTTTATTGGTGAGCTTCAACAACATGAACATAAACGTCTGTGATAAACATCTTGGAAATTAATATTTACATCGAGGTTCTCTTCACACGTACACATCGTTCAGTTTACTGTCAGAGAAACCAGAAAATATTTAACAAGCTGGAATCACACGAAACGATGAATCGATGATCAAAATATCTGCTGATTGATTTGACAGATCGCAGATAACCGGGGCAGTGGTACCTAAGAGGTGAGAGAAGGCAGCATGTGACCGGGCCAGATCAGAACCATCACTCTCTGTTCATAAAGTTCTTCTTCTTCAGACGTTCCTCAGGTTCCGTCTCCGTCCTCTGACCTGCTGCTGCTGCTGACACACCGACTTTAACATCCTCACGCTGAGTGAAATCACATTAATGCTACTAATTAGCTTCACACACACTCGCCTGCATATATTTCCATATTGGCATGATATTAAAAAACATTCTTAATGTAAATTATTGGATTATTCGTCGGTACACATGTTGTCACACTGCGCCTGAAGGGGGAAGTTCGGCGCTCCTTTTTTAATATGAAAGCATTAGAAATTAGCTCTCAAAATATCTCCTGCTCCTTCCTCCTCCTTCCTGCTCCTCTTCTCCTGTAAAAATTATAATAAAGAATAAAAAAATCTACAGCCACCGGCGCCCATCCGCCCGCCCGCCCACTCGCTGCCTCTCCAGAGACTTTCCTATTATTCCAGAATCTGGGAGCTTTCTTCGCCCCGGGGAGCGATTAACAGCGCAGCTTCATGCCGTTTATGTGCAGCTTTTTTTCCTCTCTCTCTCTCTCTCACACTTGATGGTAATTGAAATTCAACAAGTCAAATTTTATTTATAAATCGCTGCTTTGAACAAAAACAGGTTTGTCACTCGGCGCCTGGCGGAGCAGCGGCGAACCTGATTACACGATCGAGATAAGAGTCAGGAGAAAATGACTGTGGGAGGTAAAATATTCTCACATGTTCCTCCAGAGACGTGAACGTGGATCCTGCAGCATCTGTTGGTGTAACTCAAAATGTATTTTTCATGACCAAAAGGTTTTATAACGTCACACCGGCGCTGGTTCCTCCCCTGCATCATGAAATCATGTGTCCACATACTTTTGGCCACAGCGTATCTCCACATGCTCACCATGAAATCTTGTTTTTAATCACAATAAACGAGAAACAAAGAGCAGAAGACATGAAGGGAACCAGAGTTTGGTGTCTACTCACCGTCCAGTAGGAGGAACTGGGCCTGTCCGACCGTCCCGTCTCGTTGCCGCGCCGACAGTCGGTACACCACAGAGCCGGGCGTGGCGTCGGGACCCACGGCACCCAGGTAGGGTGACGGAAACATGGCCCACTGCAGGTCAGCCTGGCTGGGCATGCTGAGAGTCAACCTGCACAGGTACCAGTCATCACCTGGAGGAGGGACAGGAGCGACAGAGAGGTTAATCCACATGTTTTAATGATGTTAAAGTATGCAGTGACCGCAGCATCAGTTCCAGGCTACGCTTCATTTACGGCACAAAGGAGGCGCTGCCGTCTCATGACCACAACAGGAAGAGGCATCAGTTACCCCGGTCACCTCTGAGCATCAGGACTCCACACCTTTCAGAACCGCTGTTCTTTCTACGAGATCAGTGAGAAACAAAAACCTGCCAACTTATTTTAACATCATGTTTTTATCACGTTGAGGAGAATCAGCTGGCACCAACGCTCCGATCCCGTCACACAGACCGCTAACTGCACTGCTAACTGTAGCTGCTGTTAGCTAGTTAGCGCAGCGGTCACACTGTGATGCTCAGAGAAACAGCTGGACGCTCGTTTCTCCTCAAGGTCATAGCTCATCAGTCTCTAGTCCCTGCTGGAAAAACCAGCAGAGAGCTGCTCTCTGCTGGTTTTTCACATCAGGTTGGCATCAGTGTGTTTTTTATTTCGCGGCTGCTGTACAACAACACGTGGAAGCAGCTGTTGTTGTGTGTATTTTAGTGTGTTTCGTTAGCGCGCGCTTCTGTCGTCTCCCTCGGCTTTGTAGCGACGCAGCTTGTTAGCCAAGCCAGCGCCGCTTGTTCCGACTGCGGCATGAAAGCCGAGCCGGCGCTCTCAGCCGAAGGGGACGAGGTGACATTTCTGTTCAACAGCCGCCGTCTTTCATCTCCACCTCGGGAAGACGGAGGAGCGAAGGAGTGACGGAGGAGGAAGCCGAGTGGCTCCTCCAAAATAAAACAACAAAACCTACAGAAGATCACACGGTGACATCCACACGGCAAGAACTCCCATTGGCCCAGTCACACACACACACACACACACACACACACACACACACACACACACACACGTCTACTCGCTCTTCTTCTGTCTTTGTGCCGTCTGGTTCTGAGGAGGGATTTGTTCGGTTTGAAGCTGCCGCGGCGTCGCTGTTGTTTTTGCTCCTGTGTTGTTTCACGGCAGCCGAGGAGACGACAGCACGAACAAGAGAGGAAACTTCACTTCAGAGACACCAGAGAAGAAGAAGAAGAAGAGAGGGGGATGAGGAGGAGGAGGAGGTGAAAACACAACATCTTTTTCTGTTTCTGTCTTTTTATATCGTCTGTAAAGGTCTGTCAACAAACTGAGACGGAGAGAGAACGAGAGGAGGAAGAAACGAATGAGGGAAGAAAGGAAGAAGGACGAGGAGGAAAGAAACACCAGAGAAGAAGAAGAAGAGGAGAAGGAGAAGGACGAGGCGATGAAGGAGAAGAAGAGTCTTCCAGCTCGCCGGTCTTGGGTCGGCTCAGTAAACCCAGAATAATCAGGTCTATTCCTGTCTGTGGTTTTACATATGCTGCGCTGTGGGCCGCCAGAGAGGGAAATCAAATCTGTCCCATTATCGTGATAAACATCAACACATTGAGACGCGGCGCCAGCGGTCAGCACATGTGTCAGTCCAGGCGAAAAACTATAAAAACTCCAGGAGGAGGAGGAGGAGGAGGAGGAGGAGGAGGAGGAGGACACGTCTGCTTCAGTCCTGCAGGCTGATGAAGGTCACTGACAGAATAATGACATTTAATTAATGCTGCGTTCAGAGACAGCGAGCTGCGTAACGACGCTGTGACAACAGGTCCTCACAGTCGCATGATGAAATACTGTTCAGGGCCTCAGTATCAGCCACACATCAGTCCGGACTGATGGTTCTGTGGTTCTGGTTCAGGTGAACATCACGGTCCGGCTTCAGATTCCTGTTTTGGTGGGATTGAGACGATCCAGCTTCCGGTTCTGACGCCACAAAAACAAATGAATATCTTCAAACAATCCAGACTTGGACTTGGTCACCTGTAGTTTGAATCCCGTCCCGTCTCCTCCGGTTCTGTAGCGACTGGTCGCCTCTGTGCTCCGTGACGTGACGTCATCCAGATGTTTAAAACTCTCCTCGTGTTTTAACGCGTCCTCCTACTGGACCATCAGCTACACTTCCCCCCCCCCCCGTGACCACCGGAGGTTCTGCTCCGTACGTCCGGATCCGTAAGATATTTAGAAATCACAGAAACACAGACGGAGTGAACGCAGAGGACGGACAGAAGTCTGTTATCTGAATCTCTGTTTCTTCTGCAGCTTCTTCTGTGTACGTGATCTGAGCACGTTGTAAGAAGAAGCTAACAGCTGCTAGCTTGATGGTCAAAACTGTCTCTTCTTCACGTGAAGTCGGACCATCTGCATCTCTGTTGCAGTTCTAGAAGATTCAGCGCCAGCTAAAGACAAACTGTGACATCAGCTGTGGTTTACGTAACGTAACAGGTGTAACAAACAAACACATGGACCCCGAGCTGCAGGTTTTATGTCGCAGGTCTGTCATAGAGTTCAGCCTCTTCACAGTCCAGCGTTTCTTCGTATCCTTCCACTCGGCCTGCAGCCCGCAGGCTGAGCCCATCCCTGATGTGAGCCGCTGAACTCGGGCCAGAACTCACTGAGCACATGCACGCATGCATACGAAAATGCAGAGGAAAGTCCGGCTGCGGGGCGACAACCGGCCTCGAGCGAGGAAGAGGAGTGGAAGAAGACGAGGGGGCTGAAAAATAAACCTGAACGCTGAGCAGTCATTGGAGGACGGATGTGTTTGTCCTCTCAAGCGTGACATCATCCGTCTTTCACGTCTCAGCCCGACATGAAGTGAGTGTAAAACGATGTCAGTACATCCAACCAAGTTTCTGCTCGGTCCAGTTTCTGCGTCATGTATTTTTTATCTGCTGAGGTGGTTCTGAAACAAATCTCCAGCCGGGTTCAGCTGCACTTCATCTTTTTGTGTGACCGAGGACGCGTGAAGAAGAACCTGAGTGTGAGCGTCACTTTGTTCTGCTCAGCTTCCCATCCATGAGTTATTGCATCTACCCACAATCCCTTGAGTTTTGGGTTCATTTCCTGTCGTTGGTTCCGATTGAATTCTCGCTGCCAGTGAGCTGCACCGCGGCTTTATAACGTTAGCGGGAGCGAGATTAGCATTTCCACTCGTCTCAGCGTCGCCCTCAGGTCGGACTGAACCGCTTGTTTTATGAACACAATCATGAGGAGACGGGTCGATGAGCAGAGTACAGGACCGAGACAGCGGGTCATCAATCTGCTGAACAAACAGAGGAAACGCTGTCGGGGTCAGAGCTCTCAGAGCGGACGGACGTCTACGAGGAGGCGGCTTGTCTTCCTCATCATGCAGCTGATGAGAATATTCCTGAGGAGAGTTTAAACAGCCGACACAGTTCTTCTGCGGCGGTCAGAGTTTCTCCTCATGGAGAAAGTGTCCGGCTGGTTTTGGCTCCTACAGATCGCAGCAAAATCCTCGTCCGTGAAAACTTAGAGTAAAAGCAACACACGCAACTGAAATATGAACCTGTGATGTACGACAGATATCGAGCCGACAGAATAATTAACTGCACAGCTGGATGATTTGAGTGAACTGAAACCAGAAACAGAAAAAGTCTGACGTGATACGACGATATGCTGCGCATGTTTTTTGAATGTATTGGCGTTTTTGCAGAAATGTAAATACCCACAATGCATCCTGCCTGACATCAGTCATCATTTACGATGATCCTGCATAACAAACACAGATCCTGGTGTGTGTGTGTCCGTCTGTGTGTTTGTTTGTTTCTGTTGATGTAAAAGCAGAGCTCCTTACATAAAGTGATGACGAACGCGAGGAGAGCCGATCAGAGCCGGAGGGTTCTGATCCGCCTGTGTGTGTCTGGATGTGGTGTTGGCCTAATTCCCTGAACAGGATCAATAAAGTTTCATAAAGAACTCGCGGCCCGTTTCCCTCCCGGTCTGTGGAACGCCGTGCTGTCCTCAACAAGTCCAACAGGAAGTGTTGAGAACGACGCGATGCGAGCCGATCAATCGTCCCGGTGAAGTGCAGCTCGGTCCGACTTAAGCCGCCACTCATTTGAATGTGAATGCTGAGCGCGTCACTGCTCGTTACGCCAAACGAGGCTGAACAGAGAAAGAGAACGCCGCTTTGTTTACGCTGCACTGCATCCTGTCATTCTGTTCATTTAGATTCACGTGTTTGTTTGTCTGACACACAGCGAGCGTGTCGGGATCAGAACCGAGAGGACGGAGACACAATGAGACGAGCTATTTTCTGTCCTTCTCCTCCGAGTCTCCGACTTGAATGGCGGCTGATGCGTTCAGCGTGAAGCGGCGCCGTGGCAGCCAACCAGCGCCGCTTCAGAAATAGCAAAACCGCCGCCGCTCGCAGGAGCATCAATTAGAGGAGGGGGGATTAAATTAAAGTGTGGTCGCGCCCACAGGTTGTCACACAGCCGATGACGCAAGGTGATTAAAGTGCGAGTCGTGTTTATTTATAATGTGCTTTTAACAAACCGGTTCGTCACCTGCTGCGCTGCCGAGCTAAAAACAGGCGAGAAGACGAGTGAAGATGAGAAGAAGAACTGAGAGAAGACGTCAGGCACCAGAGACTAAACGTGCATCGACCCAAAAACAATCTCAACTCCCGACCCGCGGATAACCTCGCACACCTTTAATGGTTGTTTGTCGGGCTTCAAGGGGACGACTGGAGGAAACAAAACAAAGACTGTGTCGTAAAAATAAAGTCCCAAAACACGAGAAGAGCAGCAGAAACACTGCGAGTCAAATCCTCCTCAGGGACGTGAGAGACGAAGCGATCAATATTTACTCTTCTCGCCTCACATGATGAGTTTCACACCTTCGTGACAATATTGTGACTCTTCGGCTCTCCAGCCGTCAACCGTCTGGTCGCTCCTCCGTCATCCTCCTCTCCTGTCAGTCATGTTGGCAGCGATGGATTTAAAAGTGTCGGCCTGCAGCTGAGAAGCTCAGAGAGGAAGCTGCATCTGATCGATACGTA
>NC_051055.1:30470905-30490905 GCF_904848185.1 Acanthopagrus latus
AGAAGCGGTCCAGAACCGGCTGTCAAACCACACCAGACCCGACAAGATCAGATGACCCAGAACAGACCGGAAGAGGATGAAGGAAATCAGACCAGACCAGACAAAACGATCCACACAGGACTGGACCACAGGAACCAAATCAGGCTCAGTCAACTAGACCAGATTGTGGACTGGACGGGACCTCAAAGGACAAGATGGAACAGACTGGAGGAGAACGGGTCAGAACTGACTAAATTAAACCAAGACTAGACCAGAACCGATGGAATCAGTCCAGCTTGTGTTGGACCAGACAGATCAAACCAGGTTTAATCAAAACAGGTCCAAAGCATCCGGCATCAAACTAGGTCAAACCAGGAGGGTCCGAAGGGTTCCGGTCCAGAACAGATTACACCCGAGACCAAACCAGACCTGACTGCACCAGACTGGACCAGATGGGACCAGACAAGACAAAACAGACCCGACCCGCCCAGACCAGCTCTGTGTGTTCAGAACTTTAAGAATTAGAACCGCGTGTTGATATTTATCTTCAGTTTTTGTTTGTTTCGAGGACGAAGTGTGAACCTGCAGTCCAGCACACACACACACACACACACACACACACACAAAGAGGTTCTGGGATCTAAAAAATGGGCTCAGATGAGACTTTAGAGGGACATAAATTAAATATGGCCGCCGTGTCCACAAAGCGAACTGATGACATCATTGCGTCAGCCGTCGCTGCTCAGTTCCCAGCATGCCGAGCGAGGATCCCTGTTTCCCACGGAGGGGAATTGAGAGCCCCCGACGGCCCGCGGGTTCAATCCATACAGACACACAGTGGATCCGCGGGCCGGATTCCTATCGACACGGCTGCGTGGAGGATCGATGACACGCGAGGAGAAGAGAGAAGAAACTCGTCGGAGGTGAAGATGATCAAGGGAACGACGGAAGAGGAGACTGACAAAAAGGGAGGAGAGAGACACGAAGAGACGAGCAACAACACGACCGGCGGCTGAAATCAAACATCGACGGAAAAGTCAGTCAGCTGATCCCCCCTGACTGATGCCCCCCTCCCCCCCTTTGATTGGCCAGATGGAAAACGGCATCATGGGAAGTGGGGCAACTGGACGGGTCGAACAGGATTTACTGATAACTCCAAGTGTTAGTTTTAATCTGCTCGGAGGAGCAGACGGGTGGAGCTGCTGCAACCAGAGAGAGAGAGAGAGAGAGAGTGTGTGTGTGTGTGTGTGTGTGTGTGTGTGTGTGTGTGTGTGTGTGTGACGGTCAGATTGGTTCTGCAAGAGTTACACCAGAAGATGAAAAGACGACAAGAAAGGCAGGAAACATGAAAGGACGGCTAAAAAACAGACGGAGAGAAAAGAAATGAGAAGAAAAGAAAAAATGTTTTCAGTTTGAAAATCTGTAAAAAATCATCTGGAAAATAAAGGAAGGAAGGAAGGAAGGAAGGAAGGAAGGAAGGAAGGAAGGAAGGAAGGAAGGAGGGAAGGAAGGAAGGAAGGAAGGAAGGAAGATAGGAGGGAAGGAAGGAAATAAAAGAAGACAAAGGAAGGAAAGAAGGAAGGAAGGAAGGAAGGAATATTAGATTACTGAGACTGGATTAGACCATACAGGAACAGACCCGGACCAGACCAGATCAAATCAGATGGAACTGGACCAGAGCAGATTAGACCAAGACGAGACAGGACCAGATGATATCCTGAACAACCAGACTAGACCAGGCCAAACCAAACCGGACCAGAACAGATCGGACTAGAATTAGACCCAGACGAAATGGGAAAGACCTGGACCCTACCAAACCAAATCAGATGGAACTGGAGCAGTCCAGAACAAAGGAGACCAAGGCAGGACGAGACCAGACGAGACCGGACCTTTCAAAACTGGACCAAGTTCTCGAATGACCAGACTAGACCAAAACCAGACCAGAGGAGCTAAAGTTCTGGAGGAGCGCTGAAACTTTTGAGACGGTCTTGGACAGTTTGCACCATCGTTCAGGTTTTGGTTTGTTCTGTGATGGTTCAAGAAGGTTCTGGAGAGGTCTTTGGGAATGGTCTTGGACCGGGGGGACCAGTGGTTCAGGTTCTGTGGAGGTCTTCAGGGGAGTCTTGAGGGGGTTTGACTCTGGAGCTGGACCAGGTGGCGGGATGTTCCCGAGACCTTGAACGCGTCTCTGGTTGATTTGTCGAGGAACGCTCGTCGTGTGAGGCGTCTCCGGCCGAGCGTCGTCACGGCGACCGAAGGCGAGGGATCCAGCGTGATGTGAGAAACAGCGGCTGTCGTCTGACTTATGAATATCTGAGGACTTTTGTCAGCCATTAAAAAATAAAGCAAGTTGAAAGTTTAATGCGGCGCCTCGTCGATTATTGATGAAGGAGCTCCAACACTGACAACTGTGGGAGTGTGATGTGTGTGTCAGAGCCGTGTGTGTGTGTGTGTGTGTGTGTGTGTGTGTGTGTGTGTGTGTGTGTGTTAATTATTTGACAATATTCGCTTTAAACTTTAAATATTTGATTGTTTATGAGGAAGAAATATAAATAAAGCGAGTCGTCCTCAGCTGGTGGAGACGGTCCCCAGGTGGGCGGGGCCTGTAAATAGCCTTTGAGTGATTGACAGCTCTGTGTGTGTGTGTGTCACCTCCAGGGGCCGAAAGGAGTCCAGCTGAGGGGCCACGGGCTGAACATCTGGGTAACTGTGTGTGTGTGTGTGTGTGTGCGTGTGTGTGTCAGCCCGGCTCTTGCTGTGACAAACCCTCAGCAGTTCTGACGGAGTGTGACTGTGTGTGTGACTGTGTGTGTGACTGTGTGTGTGTGTGATGTTTGAGCTTTCAACTTGTGATGGGATTTCCTCACTGCGACTCTGATGTGTGTGTCTGTGTGTGTTTCTATGTGTGTGTGTGTTTGTGTAAATCTGTTATCGCTCACCATCATTTGGAGAGAGAATAATCAACAAAGGCAGGGAGCTTTAATATGACTGTGTGTGAGTGTGTGTGTGCTCTGCTTAATCTACTGTGTGCTTTTTGGCTTTTGCATGTGTGTGTGTGTGTGTGTGTGTGTGTGTGTGTGTGTGTGTGTGTGTGTGTGTGTGCACTGGTCAGATCTCTGTGCACTGTCAGACTTTGTGTTTCCCGTCTCTGATGTGGCTGCAGCAGCGTCTCCTCTCCTCATTTCTGAGGCTGCTGCTGCAAAATGTTAAAGATTTGATTCTGCAGCTGCAGTCGAGTGTTTCTGCTAAATGTTTCCTTCTCTATAAAATCTGCTCCTGGTATCGACAGTCAGGTCCAGATCAGATTGTCAGTGTCTAAAGTAGTGAACGGTCCTTAAACTGAAACTCTGGCCAAAATGCAAACAAGGCTTTTTTTGTGAATGTAACTGAGTCAAACCTTCGTGTAAAAGCATAATTACAACAAAAGAGGCACTTTTAAGATTTACCATATTTTCGTTTTCAGGTCTCTCAAAGCTCATTTTCAGTGGGAGTGCTACGGACACTTTTACAACAGCATTAAAATCTCTATTTTTAAAACAGTAAGAAGGCTCGTGTGGAGGACAGTTAAGGTGGAACGCTCCTAAAGCAAAGAAAAAGGAGCCTCATGTAAGAAACAATACAAAAATCAAAAGCCGGTAAAGTCACGTGAGATCTGGTGTGGATAGTTGTTGCTGGGAGACAGAAGTTCCACCTTAACTGTCCTCCAGGTTACGTCTCATTCTGAGATCGACTCTTCTCCACTGGCAGGACGGCGGCGAGCGGAACAAGCTGCTGCTAACATGAGCTGTTCAAAAACTTTCTTTTTAGTGACTCTGTGTACACAAACAATGTTGTCAGTGCTGGTGTTCATGTGTAGAGACCCTGGTGATGCTACCAGCACAGTCTGCACAGGCCTGATCTGAACCAACACCTTCAGGATGAACCGGACCAGAACTGATCCCCCAACATCACTGCTGGACCCTCCTCCTGCTCTCCAGATGTTATCAGAGAAGATCCATAAACATCTGCTCCTCATAAAACACATGTTCTGCATCCAGCACGGTGAAAACACAGACACACACACACACACACACACACACACACACACATTTCTGTTGACCTGCTGTGTCAGGACACACACAGACAACAGGGTTTCCCGCCCAATGACTCACGAGCCCGTCAGTCACTGTTTCCACACATACAACCAGAAAAAACAGCGCTTAACAACACACACACACACACACACACACACACAGGGGTGCACAGTTTGTGCGCCTGTGTGTGTTCATGCCCACACACAGACAGGCACATGCACACACACACACACAGACACACACACACACACACACAATATATATAGGCATTATTGAGTGAATGGAATTTAACCACTTTCTTTCTGTGATAAACTTTAATACACTGGTGACACACACACACACACACACACACACACACACACACACACACACACACACACACACACACACACACACACACACACACACACACACACACACTGCTCTTCCCCTGCAGATCTGGCGACTCGGCCCGGTGATCAAAGGCTCAGATTTGCTCCATTGTGTGGATAAACACCCAGCTTTTCAGGCACCCAGGAACACACTCATCCGAGACAATAACACACACACACACACACACACACACACACACACACACACACACACACACACACACGCGCACACACACGCTCGGCCAAATTTGGTCCAATCTTCCAAAGCCGCCACTTTGGCAAATTCGCACAGAGGAGGGCTGCTGAAAATCCGCGCGACCAAAGCACTTTGTTCCGGTGGCTGTGGCCTCCTGAGCGCTGCGCAGCCCTCAGATCATTATAAACCCATTGTAGGCGACGGCGGGTTCACTGCTAACCTAATTGTAGCGCCGCAAAGCCGTCGTGGAAGCTTAAGAGTGTTGAAATCTGTTGAAATACAGGGCGCAGAGTGAGGCGGAGGAGCCGACGTAATTCATCTGAGGGCTGTTAAAATATCTTGCAGATGAAAACGGGAGGATCGGCCCTTGATGTGACGTCTGCACGACAGCAGCGCAGCGGCAGATGGGCGGAGCTGAGAGCCTCCGGAGGTGACGCCGCGGTTAAGTTCTCATCTTTACTCCAAAGTGTGTTTTAATCTGTGCGACCTCTCCGTCGACACCGCTGAAATACTGCAGCTCCGTTTGCACCATCAATCACTCTGTCAGTCGCTGTGAGAAGTGCTGCTCTGCTTCATGGTTTGTTTTTACTGTCAGCTGCTCCGTGAAACTGGTCTGAACATGAAGCTGTTCGCTGGACCGGGACACAGACAAACACCTCGTACTCTCATTCTTTATACAACAGACGTATTATTAGTGTTTTGAGGTCACGTCAGGTGTTTCACAGCAGTCACAGACCACAAGACACTCATTAAAGGTGTAATTCAACCAAAATTCAAAGGAAGCTCAGCCGGCCTCCCAGTGACGACGAGTGGACAGCAGACCAGGACTGAACTCAGAGAGCGGAGGAGGTGAAGGACAAACTACAGAGGCGATTTACAGCGACTCTGACCTGGACTATGACTCCTGGGACGAGAGGACACATCAGGAGAGGACAGAGAGAAGGAGTCGGCGTGTCAAGCCACTCTACTGAGGACTGATTTGGACCGAACCAGAGGAGACTGTGGAGACGAACCAGAACTGTTCTGGTGACTGTGACTCAGGTTGAGTCCAGTCTGACTGAAGTGAGTCTGACGACGAGTTAACGAGCAGATTAAACTGGTCTGAGTTCAGTCAGAGACACAAACTTGAGTTCAGACGGTGGACGGCTGGATTTTTCTGTTTATAAAAGTCAAAATATTTCCTTTCTTCACACTTATGAGTTGATGTTGTTGATTATTAGACTCAGTAGTGAACTGAAGCTCCAGACTGTCAGACTGTCACCTCTGAGAGACAGAGGCTAGCTGTTAGCATGCTAACTTCTCTCGTCTCTGGACTCAACAGACAAACTTTCGCCTGAGATCTATCCTCTCATCTCGCTCCTGCGCTGCTCAAGTGTTCTTCGGTGTGGATGAAGCGGCTTGTTTGTGTCTCCCGGTCGTGTTCAGTCAGACGGAGCCGGTCGGGTTAATTGTGTTGAAGAGAGCTGGTTGATGAGGCTCACACAGCGGACGGCCTGTTTGACTAATGAGAGCATCTGTCGAGCAGCCTGCAGCGCGCACACACGCACACACACACACACACACACACACACACACACACACACACATACACGCGCGCGCACACACACGCACACACACACACACAGAGCGGCGTGTCCCAGGAGGAAGGGAACTCTGTTCTCTCTTCACTCTCATCACAGTCTCTGTCATCTTCAATCTGCCTCCCATCTCGTCTCCATGGCGACGTATCATCTCCTCACTACGGCTGCTGCAGCGACCCACGCAGTGACATCATCGTCACCATCATCATCATCATCACCACCATCGTCTCCCTCTGAGACACTTGCCTGCCTCGTTTCAGCAGAGGTCAGCCAGGAGGAGGAGCTCAGGGTTAACAAGGTGCTCAAAGTGCGGTTCACGGACCTGAAGGGGTCCTCAGGGGCCTCTGAGGGTCCTCGACCTCCTGAACCCTGATGCTCCCTTCAGCTCGGCCCAAACAGAAACAGAAACAAAACTTCACCAGACTTTTCACTTGTGGGTGGACTGTTCCTTTAAGGTTCCACTAAAGCGTCTTTATACCGAGTGTTCTCGGGCCACACTGAACCGTCTCGCTCTTAAACTGAAGTGAAAACCTTTGAAATGACCAAAGTTGGAGTTGTGAGGTTTTTTCTTCCACATGACAAACAGCGTTCTCATTATGTCTCACTTGATCTTCCTCTGTGTTCCTGCTGGACTCAACAGCAGAGTGAAGATGACTCACATCAAAGAGACGTTAACGCCTGACTCGTCCTCACATCACTGTGTGTGTGTGTGTGTGTGTGTGTGTGTGTGTGTGTGTGTGTGTAGGTGCACTCGCTCTCACATCTCCTGACACTCACTGAACTCAGAACAGAGTTACAGTTCGGAGGACGACCACAAACCTCCAGCACTGGACATCTGAGGTTAGGATCCAATGGAAACAACATTTATCATGTATAACACGTTCTGTTGGATATCAGTCACATCAAGACCAGCACCAGAGTCCAAGACTTGTTTTCTATGAGCAACAAACCCTGAGGAGCTGAACTGAACAGAACTGTTTTTATTCAACACTCAGAGACCAACAACACGAGCACCACAACACTAAAACTGACCCTCATTTAATGCAAACGTGTTTCTAGTTTACTAACCAGTTCAGTGTTGTAATATGAGGTGAAAGACACCAACAAGAGTTCTGACAACATCCACACTGAACTTCATCATTTTCCTGATCTTCAGAATCTGTGTTTTTTCACTGACATCAGATAAGTTTAATTTTAAAATGTTCTACTTTGGCTCTGGTGCAGCATGTAATCTGTAAAGTAACTACAGTTATGAGTAGTGACAACTGAAGAGAAGATGAAGGATTTTTAGGAAGGATGGAAAGAAGGAAGAAGAGGAGAAGGAAGGAAGGAAGGAAGGAAGACAGACTCTTCGCTCTGAACTCAGTCTGTCATCTGTATTCTGGAGGTTGAGTTGAGCCTCTCCTCTGAGGATCCGGCTCGTGAATCCGGTGACTTCAGAAACCTGCGTCTGAACTCTCCTCGACCGCTGAGGAGTGACGTGACTCAGCGACGGCGCCCGAGGACAGCAAGGACGAGAGACAGAGAGAGAGAGAGAGAGACAGAGAGAGACAGAGAGAGAGAGAGAGAGAGAGAGAGAGACAGAGAGAGAGAGAGAGAGAGAGAGAGAGAGAGAGAGAGACAGAGAGAGAGAGAGAGAGACAGAGAGAGAGAGAGAGAGACAGAGAGAGACAGAGAGAGAGAGAGAGAGAGTTCACCTGAACGCAGCTCTGGTTTCATCATCAGTGGCTGCAGGCGGACGTGAAACCAGGAGCTGCTGCTGCGTTTTCAAACAAGAAAAACAGGAAGCGGAGCGGCCGGCAGGAAGCTGACGGAGGCTCGCTGAGGACGGCGGAGAGGATCTTTGATATCTACAGGAGGAGAGTTTTATCAGCTCTGACCGACAGAGAGCTGACAGCAGCTCAAAGAAAAGTGTGTTTCATTCTATCAAACATAAAACCACAAAATTCAAGACGATATTTACACCATCGTCCCGTCTGAAGAGGGCGAACGAGCTCGACTGCATCAAGGTGAAAATATCTTTATACTCAGCGTTGGATTGTCAGGCGTCAGATAAACTGTATGGAGCCATTTCATGCTTTAAAAAACAGGTATTGAAGTTTGATGGAGCCATAAAGTTTTATATTTATATTTACATTTAGCGTATTAAGCCGATGCTGTGGGGAGGGAGTCACGCTCTGCGGGGTCGAAGTGAAGTCTGAACAGATAAATCTGTTTATTTTGCAGAGACACAGAGACTCTGCTGTCCTGACGCTGGTCGGGATTCGGTTCCACCTCTGAGGCTCCAGAACAGAGAAGAGTCGTCACTTCTCTGAGCAGCTCTGTTTGCTCTCAGCGATGGCGGTACCAGCCGGCCCGCTGATGTAGAAGAGTGCAGTGCTCTAACTGGGCCGTGTGGTCTGACCAGGGTTTGGAGGTAGACGGGTTCAGTTCTGTTGACGGCCTGGAAGTCCAGCACCATCATCTGGAATCAGATGCGGGCCGCAACAGGAAGCCAGTGGTCACGGAGGAGGCGGATCACACGGGAGCGTTCTGGATACCCTGCAGTGGTTTAGTCTCAGAGGCTGAGAGTCCAACAGGGAGTTACAGTCCAGGTGGGAGATGACCAGGAGCTGCGTCACGTCTTTTGTGAGGAAAGACCGGATCTGCAGGATCGGGCCACAGCAGCGATGTCGGGGTGCAGGACAGTCTGTCTTCGAGGATTACGCCCTGGTTCCTCATCGTCGATGAAGGCGATACCGCGACGTCCTCTACTGTAAGTTTCACAGTCAAGTGGATTGAATCAGCGGTGAGGGCCGGAGTCGGTCAGTGAACGATGGAGGGCAGACAGCTGATTTAAAAGAAGATGGAGGGAGAGCATGAGAGCGAGGGAGAGACGGCGAGCGAACGCCTCCGGGGAGGAAGAACAAATGCAGAAAGAGAGGAGAGGAGCGGAGGATCAGTCAGAGCGATGAAGATAACACCACGATGTGACAGAGGAGACAGAGAGAGCCCGGAGGAGGAGACGGAGACGCTCAGATGACAGACGGAGGATCGGCTAATGGAGCCGAGCTCAGAGGAGAGACGCCGCTCTCCTCCATAATGAAGCCTGAAGGTCCTGAAGAGAGTCTGAATCCCACAGAGGAGAGTCGGACTGTCAGAGAGACGCCGAGGATCAGACATCAGCCTCACATCGTTAATCACTGACTAACGATGGAGAGAGTAAGACTGACTGAGGAGAGGAGGAGAGAGGGAGAGAGGTAGGAAGGAAAGAAGGGAGGAAGGAGAAAAAGGAAAATATGTAGCAGAAGAGATGAAGATGAAACAACAAGATGAAACCAGAGGAAAAAGACAAAACAGACGGTGAGATGAAAGAAGGAGGGAATGAGGAGAAGAGAGAGAGACGAGGAAGAAAAGGGAGAGATGAGGAGAGAGGAATGAAAGAGAAAGGGAGGAGGAGAGGGGAGTGGTGATGAGAAATAAGAAGGCAGGAAGGGATGACAAGGAGACAAGGAAAGGATGCAAGAGGAAGACGAGGAGGAGAAGGAGACAAACGAGATTAAACGATTAAAGAGGAGAAAGTAAACTTCAGTGGACGAGGAGAGGAGAGAAAAGATGAAGGAGGTTCAGGACTGAAAAAAGGAGGAAGAGGAGGAGGAAAAGGAGCAGGAGGACAAGGGGGAGGAGGAGAAAAGGAGGAGTGGGAGGGAAGGATGTGAGAGGAGGAGGTGAAACGCTAAATGTTGTAAAACCTCGTCCGATCAGAGCAGAGAGGAGCGCCGGCAGGCAAACCACACACACACACACACACACACACACACACACACACAGCCTGCAGCCTCTTCCTGTGTGTGTGTGTGTGTGTGTGTGTGTGTGTGTGTGTGTGTGTGTGTGTGTGTGTGTGTGTGTGATGCAAGCCTGCCGGGCTCTGCTGTAATCGAGGCCGGATGGACATCGGGGCTAAAAGTTGCAGCAACCCTGCAGGCTGTGATGTATAAAACACACACACACACACACACACACACACACACACACACACACACACACACACCCATGGGAGAGAGTGTGTGTTTCTCGTCTTTGTTCTGCTTCATTATATTCTGGATCTTGATGTTACTTTCTTTCTTCATCCTTTCACCATGTTGAGTTTGTTTCACTCCTCCTCCTCCTCCTCCTCTTCCTCCTCCTCCTCTCTTCATCACCCCTCTTCATTTCTTCATCAACAGTTCTCCTCTTCCTCCTCTGTCATCTTCCCCTCGCTGCACCACGTTGTTTCCCTTATCTCCTCCTTCTCCTCCTTCCTTCTTTCTCCTTCTAATTTCCTTCTTTCCTGTCCTCTCCTCTCTCTCTGTCAACATGTTGACATTATCCCCTTCTTCCTCCCCTCTCTCCTCCTTTCACCTCCTCTTCCTGTACTTCCTCATCTCTCCTCCTTCTCTTGTTCATCTTTGTCCTCACTACTCGTGTTTTCCTCCTGTTTCCACTTTAACGTTGCCTTCACTTCCTCCTCCTTCCTCTCCTCTTGCGTCTCCTTCCTTGGCAGCACCTCATCGTCTTTTTAACCTGTTTAATGTCACTGATCTCCTCCTCCTCCTCCTCCTCCTCCTCCTCCTCTCCTCCTCCTCCTCCTCCTCCTCAGCTCATTTAACACAAGGAAGGAAACTGAAACTTAAGAGGATTTTAAAAACAGTCACATCCAACATGTTTGAAACAGGAAGTGACGAGGCTGATGGGAAATGTTGTCTTCCCCCTCCATCTGCCTTTCTTTTAATTTAATGTTCCAGTTAGAAAAACTCCCAGCATGCTTTGTTTCTCATTAATTCGCTCTCTCTGTTTTTCTCTCTCCCTTCTGCTAATTACGCCGCCGGAGCCTTTGATCTGTCCGTTAACCCTCCGTTAACGGAACAATTAGTCAGCAGCCATTCAGGTGAGGATTGATCCGAGCCGCCCGGCGCCGACAAGCCTTTTAATGGATTTAATTAAACTGCCAGGGAAACGTGCGTGTGTGTGTGTGTGTGTGTGTGTGTGTTAACACCCAAAGGGGGATCAGAACAAAGTGAACACAGGGTTGTCAGGGAAACGCAATTAAAATGTGAACATACGTGTGACGCTTTGTTCAATCAGAGACAGAAAGTGAGCGAGGCGACAAACATGAGCTGCAAATATTATTTTTTTCTGTTTTGTTTTCATGTAAATGATGAAACTGTGAATCAGAAAACAGGAAGTCACACGTTGTATCTGGGTTAAACTTCCCTCGGCGCTGCAGGAAAAGGCTTCTCACGTTCGCTCGGAGGCAGAAGCAGCTCTGGAGACGAACGCTCATGATGAAACGTACGTTATTGATCCCTGTGAGGGTAAACGTATTTACTCTATGGATCGTCAGCTGTGGCAGGGACGCAGCAACAAGGAGGGAGCTAAAGTCACCAGACTCCCTTATAAAAACTCTCAATTTAGTGCGATGCTAAATTAGAAGCTCCTTCATTAACTGTATTAAACACTGTCTCTGACAAGTTCTTGCTTATTTGGGATTTCTCGCCAATTCTGCGAACGTTCTACATGAAGTTCTTTGTTTCTTCGTGTGTGAAACAACATGGCGTCCGTCCAGAATCACCAGCGTTCACTCGAGACGACAAGTTAACGACACGTGTGAACTGACGAGCTGCGAGTTCACGTTTTACTGAACTTCTCCTTCAACTAAAGAATTTCTTGTATTTTCAGAATTACAGTTGTCATGACGACCAGCGTGGATCTGAACTGAGAGCGTCGACCTCAGCAGCCTGCAGGAGGCAGGAGAGCTGCTCATCAGAACCACGGTGTGGGCCGTCCAGCCTTCATCGGGTCGGGTAACGGTTCAGAGTTTGGACGACCGAACATGATGAAGATGAGAAGCTCTCCTGGTAAAGTGTCTGCCTGACTGAGTTGAAATGATGTTGAATAACATGTAAAAAGTACAACATCGGTGATTCTGGCTCTCCAGTGTCTCCTCGTCTTTTGGATTTGTCGATGCTCGGATGGTTTCCTGTGAGCTGGAATCTCTCTATCATTAATTGATGGTTGATTATAATAAAGCCTCGCTGTCGGAGGGTTTCTCCTTCCTGCCTCCAGGCTCTGAGGCACGTGTACGAACCCTGGACGGATATTTGAATCTCAATAGAAACACAGTGTGAACACAGTTGAGTTGAGTTCAGCAGCTAACGTGCACGACGTGATTCATTTTTCATACGTTTTTTTGTTTTTCCACATAAAAGTTTGAAGACGGCCGACATGAGCAGACACTAAAACCACCATCCAGCCTGAATTCTTAACAAAAGCTGCTTCAGTCTGAACCAAACTGACGGAGACACACAATTTACATTTTTAATATTTTAACTTCATTAAAACAGAAACCCGGCTGACAGTTAACAAGAGAAACAAACGCGAGAAGAAGAAGAAGAAGAAGAAGAAGAAGAAGAAGAAGAAGAAGAAGAAGAAGAAGAAGAAGAAGAAGAAGAAGAAGAAGAAGAAGAAGAAGAAGAAGAAGAAGAAGAAGAAGAAGAAGAAGAAGAAGAAGAAGAAGAAGAAGAAGAAGAAGAAGAAGATCTCTGAGCTTCTGACAGCTGCCAATCACCCAGCCCTGACACACACCGAGCTCTGCTATAGGTCAGAGGGCAGCAGAAGCCCCGCCCCCTCATGTGTCAATCAGCCACCTCGGGGCCAAAAGCCAAGAGGCATCAGACACGGGGGGGGAGCCTGAGGGTGAAGGTTCAATTCCCTCAAACAAATAATGAACAAAAAGGTGAAAACGAGGTCGAACTGTGAGACGCTCGAGACTTTTCAGACTGAATCCTGCACAAGAATCAAAGTCAATCATTTTAAAATGTATTTATCTTATCTGCAAAAATTTTAAGATAATTTGATGATCAGAAAATACAAAAAACTGTTTGCAGATACAAATTTCAGTTTGAATTTTTGTATTTCACTACATTTAATATCAGATACTTTAAGACTTTTACTCAAAATACTTTTACCAAAGTAATATTTTAACATGAAATCTTCATGGAAACAGAGAGAAACGCAAGTGTGTGTGAGTGTGTGTGTGTGTGTGAGAGTGTGTGTGTGTGTGTGTGTGTGTGTGTGTGTGTGTGTGTGTGTGTGAGTGTGTGTGTGTGTGTGTGTGTGTTCATGTTTAAAATGGCGAGAGAGACATTGAGGCGTATTGAGGACATTAAGGGCGTGACAAACACAGTGTTTGTCATGTCAGTACACACACACACACACACACACACACACACACACACACACACACACACACACACACACACCGCCTGCTGAGAGCCGTCACCCGCGTGGCCCCGGGCCCCTCCCACTCTGTCACCTCTGTGGCCCCGCCCCCTCCTCAGATGTTGAATGGCAGTCGGGGTTAAAGAGCAGCACTGTTGGCTGAAAACAAAGATGGAGGCACAAGAGAGAGAGCGCCAACACACTCACTGAATCTTAATGTGTGTGTGTGTGTGTGTGTGTGTGTGTGTGTGTGTGTGTGTGTGTGTGTGTCTCATCCATTCATAAAGCTCTAGCTGAGGGTGAATACAATCACTGTTATCACAGCTCGTCCCCACCAACTCCAGCAGGTCTGCGCAGGTTTTGTAAACGTGGGTTCACCTGCGTGTTGACCTGCTGCTCACCTGCTACAGGTGAGACAGCCGTCTGTGATCTGAAGCGCCACGTTCACTTCATGAATGTGCCGGAAACAGTTTTAACAGAGGAGAAAACAACTATGCTACGAGTATTGTGAGCGTCACGACTCCTGAGACTCGTTTCACTGCCACAGTTTGAATTATTTGTTCCAGTGACACTTAGAGAGTCCAGACGAGCCGCACGACTACATTATTTTATCCTCCTTCAAGTTAGCCGGGTGGTAAACAGGAAGTTAGCCGGCTCAGTCCGGTGATCCAGCCGAGCAGCTTTCACAGGAAGGAAACGTCGAGCGTCTGTGTCCGGTTACAGAACGTCTTTGAATGGACCGGATCACAAACTGACGCACCATCACCTGATGCTGACACCGCACCATCACCCGGGTCGTACGTTTGGATCAAAGCCGAGCCGAGGTGATAAAAACTCGGGTCAACCACAGACTCAACGGACCCGGGTGTGAAGTCTACACAGTCACACTGCACACAAAGCTCCGATGTTAGTGGGTTTAACTGGGTCCGACATCAAACTAACTCTTTAACTGAGTCTGTTTCCAGTCATATTCACACAGATCCATGAGATAATCTGAGTCCCAGCTGCTGCTCACGGTAACAACAGTTGAATCAGATCTAATCTGCACATATAATCCACTTTATTCCTGTTTATCTTCTGCAGTGAACTAACAACAGATTTAACACCAGCAGCCTGTCGCTCTCAGCCACAGCGGACTCTGCTCGGGTCCATCTGTTCTGAGGCGGCCGGGACCTCGTGCTTCTCTCCTGGGGCCCCGCCGAGCTCCTCGCCGGGCTGCCTGGATTACCAGAACCGGCATCTGGTGGGACGTGAAGGTACGAGGCTCATCTGCTTTATCACACTATTAGATTAACGGTTTAATGAAGAGGATGATCGGTTTCATCTGCGTTATGAATGCAGGCACTCGTCTGTGTGACGGCGCTCGTTTGTTTTACACACGACAAACTGAATGAATTAAGTTATGACAAAGACAATAATCAATAGTGTTTTTTAGTGGTTTGAACTGTAAATCCAGCAGATCTGAAGCTTTTATCTGTTTGACATGATCGTAAACTGAACATCTTTGAGTTTTAGATCGTTGTTGAGACAAATAAAGACGTGAAGATTCACTTTGGAATCGTTGGATATTTTGAAAACACAATTAATTGAACAATAATCTACGGTTATAACTAAACTTCTTCACTGTCCTGCAGCTGTAACACACACACACACACACACACACACACACACACGTCTCAGCCTTCATGAACACAACCAACACACACACATCCACCCTGTTTGCCTCCAACCTCGACATAAACGCATCGTGTGTGTGTGCAGTAAACACGACCCCCCTCCACCTCTCTGCTGATTCAAACACGGTGGCGGTTAGCCGGGGGCTCCACCTCGTCGCTGAAGGGGCCAATTAAGCCGACAACGAGGGCTAAAGAGCGCCACAATGGGTCCATTCAGCCGCTCTGACAGGCGCCTTCCACTCAGAGCGTCGCGGCTTTTGTCTCGCGGAGGGCCGAGGTGTCGCCCCGCCGCCCGATCCGTGGGCGTGTTCGGGTGTTTTTCTCGGAGGCGAGCGGGAGCGAAGCCTTTGTGTTGTGTTTGTGTGTGTGGAGGGTTTGATTGACAGCAATTATGGGAGGGTTCACAGGAGGGCACGAGCCTGTGAGAGAGGACGAACACACACACACGCGCACACACAAACACACACACACTCAGATATTAAAATGTCAACAAACAAACCAACAAACCCAGGACACACACACAGGTACGTCAGGTGTGTGTGCTCTCAGTCTGCAGCACGTTTCTGTCAGAGAGTGTAACGACACTCCAGCGAGGTCTCACTCTGTTGTTTTTTTCCACTCTCAGTGAGCGCTCTGTAATTAGAGCTTCATTTGCACATGAAATGATGCAGCGCCGTCCGTCTGACGTCTTTGTTCAACGGCACCGCGTTCACACGAGCGTCTCCATCCATCAGCCGTCTGTCCAGGAGCTGGAGGCTGATGAAACGTCTTACTTTAATTTGATTATATAGATTATCTTCTCAGATTTTGATCCTGTCGATGAGTCCCTGCTCTGCTTTTCTGCTTTCTGCTTCTTTTAGACATTCAGAGTTTTTGAGGAGTCACAAAACCTCCTCCTGCCAGACCAAACCGGAGTGTGTCAGGTTGTTGTGGCTCTGCTCAGTCTGAAGTCAGAAGTCCTTCACTGCACATTTCATCCTTCGTCTTCTTGATCCCGCGATCCAACTCAAGAACACGAGACAGAAACTCTTCATGTGTGAACGTCACGGTTGGCCAGTAACAGATTCCTCAGTAATATATTACTGTCATTGAGTTACTTTACACAGTAGCAGGTAGAGCGAGAGCTCCGTGTCCTCGAGTCTTCTTCAGAGCGTCAACGACAGCAAGCGGACGCCAAGAGAAAAGGTCCAAACACTTCTTTCACAATAATAATAATAATAATGATCACTATATTTCTGTCTCCTGTGGATCATCACCCACATCCTCTTCGCTCTGATGTCAAGTAAAAAACAAACAGAGGGGCGTCGGCCATCAACATGTTGTGGTCACACAGACGAGACGCTTCTGGACGCTGGTCACCAGGAGGACGAGCTACAGAGCTGCAGATGGAGAACGGGTTTCTCTTCTGATGCAGCAGCACACGCTGGAAACGACTCGTCTGCTGCCAGCGACGCAGCGTGAACCCTCCGATGTAAAAGTAAAATAGTAATATAACATTTAACGTAACGAATCACCAGCCGAGACGAGAGTTTTAGTTGTTTTTTTTTCTGGACGGATGACGGAGGGAAGACGGAGGGAGGAGAAGAAAGTGGGAGCAGGAGGAGAGAAGCAGGACTTGTGGCCTCTAATGAGCCGTGGAAATGTTATCAGCTACAGGACTAATTATTTCCTCCGCTTCGTTAAGACGCAGCGCTAATCCTGTTAGTGTGGAGGAGAGAGGAGGGAGGAAGGGACGGATGGATGGAGCGGAGGAATGGAAATACAGATGAGACTGAAATGAGAGACGGGAGGAGAAAAAGGTGAACGCCAGACTTTAGATGGAAGAAAGAAACTGAGGGACAAAGAAAGATGGAGGAGAAACTGAGGGATGGAGGGAGGTGGAGAAATGGGAAAGATTGATGGAGGAAGAAAGAGGAAGGAAGAACACAGATGAAGGTGGAGGAACAGCAGCAGCAGCGTCTCTTGATGACTCCTTTTCCAATTAGCGAAGCAGGAAGTTGTCCTTGTAGCCACGGCGACGCTTCCTGTCCTCCTGATTAGTGCCGAATCTGCATTTATTTATTTGATGTTTTCTCGTTAAGTCCTCCGCTGCGTTTCCTCTGATCTTTGAGCTTTATGGAGACAAATTGGGTGTTAAGAGTGTCGCTGTGACACACACACACACACACACACACACACACACACACACACATTAGAGAGTGTGTTTTGCTAACCGGCGAGGTCGGCGAGGACGCGGCGTCGACACGTTGGGGGTTTCTGTGATCACACGTTCACTTGGCCTCTTGTGGATCTCGGTCGGTGTAACTACGCGTCGCAGAGATGTACATTTCTGGGAGAAGCTCGCCGGCTTCTCGCCAAACTGCCCGTTTAGATTTCAACTTCTCTCGTGTGCAAGTGGAATTTGTGACCTCGGGGCCGAGAGGTGGAGAAGGTCACGAGGGCGTTCGACTCGAGAGGCTTTATCTTCACAGAAGAACTCAATGGATTTCACGGCTGTTTGTTAATTAGATTAGAAGATTTTCCTAGTGTAGTAAAAAAAAAAAAAAAAAAAAAGAACAACAGGACGACATTTTGTCCTCAGGGGAGCAGAGGAAAGGTCAGGGAGTATTTCCTGAAAATACAAAGGATTTATAAAAAGCTGCTGAGTGTTTCTTGTGTTCTCGACTGCACTGAAGAAGAAGAAGAAGAAGAAGAAGAAGAAGAAGAAGAAGAAGAAGAAGAAGAAGAAGAAGAAGAAGAAGAAGAAGAAGAAGAGTTGTTTCATGAGGAGAAGCTTTGTAAACTTTGTTAAACTCAATTTATGACAAATTCTAAAACGTTGTGTCCTTGTTGTAAATTCAGCTTTAAATGTAACACATGAAGCCAAAGATCATTCACAATTTCCCCAAACTCCCTTTACAGATCAGCTGATTTTAAGAGCTGTTTCATGGGGCGCCGATTAGCTCGGCTGGTAGCACGTGCGACCCGTGTGCCGAGGCTCTGCAGCGGACCCGGGTTCGACTCCCGACCCGGGTCCCTCTGCTGCGTGTCTCTCTCTCTCTCCTACCCCGTTTCCTGTCACATAAAGCCAGAAAAGGCCAAATAAAAATATTAAAAGCTTAAACTTTGTTAAACTCAATCTACGACAGATTCTGACTCATTGTGTCCTTGTTGTAAATTCAGCATTAAATGTTTCAGCTGAAGTTGTTTGTCTCCTTGTAAAAAGTGTCAGTTTGTGGCAGCATGTCTGTACCAGCCTGTCTGCTTCTGTGTCTAAAGTGCTAAAGTCTTACCTGCCAACATTGATCAGCTGTTTGAACACACTGTTTACACTGATTTCACCATTTACACTCCATTTATGAAAGAAGAAACATGTTATTGATCTGAACATGTCACATGTTACAAAGACACTAAACAGGAACAATATAGGCGACTTCTTTGTCCCCGTGGAGAAAGTCCCCAGACTCCCTTAACAAATGTGTCAGTTTAGTGAGTTGTTGAGTTGGAGACACTTTATAAACTCTGTGTGTCTCTGACTCATTCTGCATTATTTGGACCTTCTTGTTAGTTTCTTCTTTCTCTCTCATCTATAAAAAGACATCATCCCTGTTTCTAATAGCTATATCTGTTTATTTGCGTCTGGATTTGTGTCTGAACAGCAGCAGGGTTTGGATACGAAACTCGAAGTTCTATGATTAATATAAAAGTAACTTACTGTAACTATAGTTACTATTATTACTACACATTTCCTGTAAAATGTTGCTATTAGTGACATAAAGCACTGTGCACTGTAACGAGATATGATCATAAGTGTCGTTAGTATAAATAATGAAACATACTGTTGTTCATCAGTACAGATCCTGGATGTTTTCTCAGCTCTTGGATCTAATCTAATAATCTGAATGAATCCGTCAGAACGACTCGCTGACTGTGTGCACGCTCGTGTTTTAATTGTCTGCATGATAATTATTTCATGTGCAGAACGATCAGAGCAGCAAACAGTCGCTTCTCTTCCAGCCTGTTTACTGAACGGCTGACTGATCCGAGCTGATGTGTGAGAGTGTGTGTGTGTGTGTGTGTGTGTGTGTGTGTGTGTGTGTGTGTGTGTGTGTGTGTGTGTGTGTGTGTGTGTGTGTGTCCGGTGCCTTATCTCTCCCAGTCGCAGGCTGTGGAGCCCCGCGGTACATTCCACCAGCTCTGAACACACCGCCAGCTGGCACACACACACACACACACACACACACACACACACACACACACACACAGTAGCCTCACACAGCCCTGCTTTTGGCCCTCACACATCTGAGGATTCACCCGAAGCATCCAGCAGGAGGGAGGGAGGGAGAATGGGGGCAGAGAAGAAGAAGAAGGAAGACGACCGCAGACGCAGAAAAGAAAAAAAAGAGAAGAAGAAGAAATGATGACGACTGGTGTCAGAGTCACAGTTTCAGTCGCAGGTTTCCCTCCACGACTGATTGTGAGTGTTTGCACTTCCTGTTTTTACGAAACGATTTGAAAATATTGATGAAAACAGACGGACGGAGAGAAAAACTGCAGAGGGGAAGAAAAGAAAAGAGTCTCAGATCAGCTCACGTGTGTTTGATCAAAGCCGCCTCACACTCCTTTGAATCGTGACCTCTGACCTCGACTACTGCGACCTCCAGACTCTGTGTGTGTGTGTGTGAGTGTGTGTGTGTGTGTGTGTGTACAGCAGTGGGTGGTGGAATCTGAAGCAGACTGTGTTTGTTGTTGGGAGAAGGAGAAGAAGGAGGAGAAGAAGGAGAAGGAGGAGAAGGAGAAGGAGGAGAAGAAGAAGAAGAAGAAGAAGAAGAAGAAGAAGAAGAAGAAGAAGAAGAAGAAGAAGAAGAAGAAGAAGAAGAAGAAGAAGAAGAAGAAGAAGAAGAAGA
>NC_051055.1:30495905-30538405 GCF_904848185.1 Acanthopagrus latus
GGTGAGGAGGAGGAGGAAGAGGGTGAGGAGGAGGAGGAGGAGGAGGAGGAGGAGGAGGGTTACAGGAAGTTCAGAGCGATATTTGCTTAGACTCACACACAAAAAAAAAATCCTGGAGACGAAGCTGCCTCCTGAAAATGTTGAATGTCCACAATATCTTCTCCCCCGCGGCTTAGAGAGGTGATAAACAGCAAGTAAGCAAGTTGTGTGTGTGTGTGTGTCCGTGTGTGTGTGTGTGTGTGTGTGTGTGTGTGTGTGTGTGTGTGAGTGTGAAGCTGTTATTAAAGCCCTTCTCCTGATTGGTCCACGCTCGTCAGCATCGTGCGGCTCTGCTGCAGCCTCTGTGGTATTTACTGCCTGATGCTAATATTAGCTTAGCTTTTTACCAAACAGGTTGTTTGTCAGAACTTGAAGCAGTTTGTGTCGAGCCGTTTCATCTTTATTGGCTTCTGATGTTTCTGTAATTAAAACTGACTGAGTTATTGATGATTGCAGTTTTAATGTGAAGAGGTTTCAATGATCGCCCCCTGCTGGTCAACTGCAGGTGCTTCTGTTGTTTTATGCTCTCATTGTGTCTCATGTTATAAAAGGAGTTGAAGCGTCATGATTGACAGCTGAGTCCCGCTCAGATGTGTGTGGGCGGGACTTTGATACTGTGGCTCCGCCCTCTGATCATTACGACACAGCGTCATCAGAGCGAGACTGCGGCGCTCGTCTCAGGATGAGTTGGCTTCATCTTTGTAGGAGGAAGTGCAGAAGTGTCGTCCATCTTGGTTTACACCAAACAAACCCAGAAGGTGAACGAAGCCATCGATAATGTTCTGGTCCAAACAGAACGCCACTGAGTCGCCGACGTGTTCCATCTCCTCTCACTCCGATCTGACTTGTAGACTCTGTGTCCAGCGGGACATTGGCAGACACGACACCGTCAGTTTTGAACTGTAGCGACAGCTGCAGGTGGTTTACCCGGGAAAGGTGGCGTGGTGTTGGCTCACTTCATGTCCGATGTCGAGGTGTGAAGTCCAAGACAAACAACCCTGCTGTCGGTTCACAACCGCGTGGAAAAGACACAAGAAAAATGTCTCTAACAACAAACGCTGCTAGCTCCTCCAGTCGCTGCAGAGCGTCCCGTCACTAGTCCAGGGTCACAAAATCATAAAGACAACATGACGACGGTGACTTTGGATCAGAACCCTCAATGACAGACAGATGGCTGTAAATGTGGGATGTACTGACGGGGATCTGAAGCTTCTTTGGTGTTCCAACATATTAATACATCATTACAGAGCGGACTGGACCTGAGGAACATCCCTCACAGACACACAGCTCTCAGTGTGTTTCACTACACAGACGGATTCTATGTCAAGTTCATTTTAAGTTTGAAGAGTTTCAAGCGAAGTGTGAAAGTTGTCTTGCTGCTGAGGGACACGCTGGGGACGGGAGGGGTTCTGGAGGACAGGGATCACCAGCCTCCCCCTCGACTCCGGCCCCCTGAAGAGACGAGTTCAGGGCAGATAAGACGGAGCCGAGGATACTTTCTGAATCTGCTCTGCGACCTTGACTCAAAGTGAAGGAAGAAGAGCCGAGAGCGCCGCTTCATCTCGCTGTCCGTCCTTTCACTCGACGGAGACACCATCTCCCCCGGGGTCCACCGCGAGGGGGAATCAGAGCCCGAGGGAGGAGGAGGAGAGGAGGAGGAGAGGAGAGGAGAGGAGAGGAGAGGAGGACGAAGAGTGTCATGGTGGAGACTGACAGACAGGACGGCACTCTGGAGACGTCGAGGTTGTTAACGTGATTCTTCACGCCGCAGGGATCAGTGAAGGTCGCAAACCGCTGCTGGATGAAACTGACATATCGCCGCTCGGAGAAACCAAAAGTCTCTCTTCTGTGAGAGCGGGAGAGTCCGCCGTCGACAGCCGGCTGAAGAGCTCGCGCCCAAACATGTTCCAGCTCAAAGTGTCGTCAGCAAAGGTTACGTTACATTATGATACGATACGTTACGATACGTTACGATACGATACGTCACATTACATTATGTTATGATACGATACATTGTTGTTCATCTTGTAATAAACACAAACAGCACCGTGCTGATTCAGTCTGTAGTGACTGTCTCATTCAGCTCATCCATCATCCATCCATCCTCCCTCAGCTGTAAGAGAACAGCAGCAGAGTGTGATGGGAGACAATTAGCGAGGACACGTCAACACACACATGAGCAAACACAATGATGTGTTACAGCCCTGAGGGTGTGTGTGTGTGTGTGTTGTAGGGATTCACATGCAGAAAACAGATGTGTAACATCTCTCACATACATGATAACAAACACGTACACACAGCTGAGGTCACGGATTGTGTGTGTGTGTGTGTGTGTGTGTGTGTGTGTGTGTGTGTGTTAATAGCTGACTGACTGCAGGCGGCTGGATTGTTTTCTGATGGATTTGTTTTCTGAAGTAAGCATCACTGTTGTTACTGAAGGAGAAGTAAAGTCTGACAGAGTCTTCCTCCCCCATCGCTCAGAGAGAGAGGGAGGAAGAGGAGGAGGGAGGAGGGAGGAAGTCAGTTTGTATCATCGGTGTGTGTCGGCGCAGGACAGCGAGAGGAGCAGCTCGACTAAACCGGAGAGAAAAGACGTCTCTGTTCGCTGCAGTTATATAATCCTGTTCACACTCTGACGCTCCGTCTCAACGCGTCCTGTCGTCAGCACTCAGCGTTAACTCAACTTCTTATGAGCCCAAACATCTGACACACTTCCACACACACACACACACACACACACACACACACACACACAGAAACATCAGCCTCCTCGTACAGACGAACTTCAACATGAGCAGTGAATGAACAAAGCTGACGTTGTGTTGAGGCTTTATGAGACAGGAACGCTGCTCATGTGGCTGCTCTGGGTTCTGGACACTGACCCACTTAAACCCGCTCACACCCGGCTTCTGTGTGTGAACTCTGCTGGTCCACCGGGTCGTTTATCACCTGAGCTCAGCTTGGATCTGAACGTACGAGCCGATTCTGACGCATTTCACCACAACAGCCGGTGGCAACACGTGAATAAGATCCCAGCAGAGGCGATTCTACGACTCTGGAGCGTCGTCACGGGTTCTAATGTAACTGTACAGAACCGGGCCTCCGTGTCTGGAACCTGACCCGGGACCCAGGTCACAGCTGGAGAGGTTAAAGGTCAAACAGAGAGCTGCAGGATGGAAACAGAGAGAGAGACGGAAAGAGTGTGTGTGGTCGTCATCACACACACTCACACACACACACAGACACACACACACACACACACACCATGGCCTTGATCACCACTTTGCTCTACTCAGGGTATCACAGGAGACCCTGTGATGTGTGTGTGTGTGTGTGTGTGTGTGTGTGTGTCCTCTGATGTCGACTCCAGACTTTCATTAATTAACACATGAGGGCTTCTCAAGATCTGATACTTGGCTGTGTGTGTGCGTGTGTGTGTGTGTGTGTGTGTGTGTGATCTAATGATACACTAAATCTTATTAAAGCAGCAGAGAAAGTAGTTTGACACAGCAGGTAAGATGTGTGTGTGTGTGCGTGCGTGTGTGTATGTGTGTGTGTGTGTGTGTGTGAGTGTAACGCTCCTGTTTGTTAGCCAGGTGTGTTTCCAGTTGGGAGCTCTGTGGGACGCATCTGCTGTGTGTGTGTGTGTGTGTGTGTGTGTGTGTGTGTGTGTGTGTGTGCGTGTGTGTGTGTGTGTGTGTGAGGATCAGGTGTGTCGGAGTGGTTTCACACAGGTCATGGCACCTCTCCACTTAGTTTCACACCTCGTTTTCATCGTCTATCTCTCTGCATGAAGGTTAACGCGCCGTAAAAGAGCTCGCAGGTTTTATCCCTGCACCTTCCACCTGACCACACACACACACACGCACACACACGCACACACCACACACATGCACACACACACACACACAGCCTCCTCAATGCTGCACTTCTAACATATAAACTAAATGTGAATCTCCTTCGTACATGTGTATTCTGTATAATATGCATTAAATCAATTTTCAGATCAAATATTTAGTATTTTTCATTATTGGAATCAATCTTTTTATCTTATTGCTGATAAAATACATTTGCAGCATGTAATCTGAAAAGTAATTAGTAACTAAAGTCGTCAATAAAATGCAGAAAAGTGCAACATTAACCTCCAAATGTAGACGAGTGGAAGTTTAAAGTGGCAGAAAATTTAAAAAAAATACTCAATAAACTACAAAGAACTCAAAATTATACTTGGGTTCAGTACTTGATTACCTCACACAGTTACATCCAATCACTGCTGACAGCTCAGTGTTTTGAAATCTCTTCATAAGAATCCTCATAAATGTTTAAACTGAGTGAAAAATCTAAAATACTTCCCTGTGGATTTTGCAGATGATGTTAAATTATTGACCCTAAAGATCAAAACTGTAAAAAATACAAATTACCTTCCAAACCTTCTTCAAACAATCAAACACCAGAGTCTCACTGCATGTAGCATGTAGCATGTAGCATGTAGCATGTGTCATGTGTGGCGTGTTGCTGCAGTCTGGACGCGGTGACCTTGTCCTACTTGCTGATTGGTGAGCGGTCTCGCCTGAGGCTGCTGCTGATTGGCTGTCAATAAGCTATTAGTACAACCGATAGATGCAGAAACAAAGGGGGACAAAGGGGGGAGGGAGGGGGAGGCTGGGTGAGGACAGACAGGAAACAAGACTAACAGCTGACAGTCCTGCCGGCGCCCCCTGGAGGCCGTGAGCTGAAGTACAGCCTCAACATGAAGGTGTCGAACAGAACAAACGACAAACTGGTGATTTAACACAAATCGCAGGAAGCACACACGTTGTTTCTGATCACAGACTGACAGGAAAAGTTTCACATTTAGCAAATCAACTCGTTCAGTTTCTTCATGAGAGTTTGTTTAAAACGTAAACAACACAAATATCTAGAAGCTGCAAATAGCTGAGGCCATAACTTCCCTTTTGCTGAAGCTAAGCTAGCAGTTACCATCCATATATTAGCTTCATGGCTAATAGCATCAGGCCCTACTTGCCCCAGAGATAATGACAGCCTGTAGCTAGCGTGCTTCGCAGTCTCACGAAGATATCACAGGTTTTAGTAATCGATATGGATCAAAATGACAAACAGTGGAGTGGACATCTTTTTTTTTTAAGCTTATAGTGTTTATGCTAAGCTAGGCTAAACACATCCTGGACCTATGAAGCTCATATCCATCTTCTTAAGAACTAACCAGTGATTGATCTCACAGGGATTTTACAGGTTTTAGTAACTTTCTGTTTGTTTAGACTTTTTTTTTTTTGTTGGTTTGTGTCCAGTGTTTGTGCTAAGCTAAGCTACACTAAGCTAAGCAAAACTAAGCTAAGCTAAGCTAAGCTAAGCTAGAAGGGTTCATCAGCTCATGAGTCGTTTGGAAAACAGCTCAGACTTAACGAGCTGCAGTGTTTGTTTGTTTCAAAGCTGTTGATGCTAATTTTGATGAATATGGACCTTCAGTTGTGTGTGTGTGTGTGTGTGTGTGTGTGTGTGTGTGTGTGTGTGTGTGTGTGTGTGTGTGTGTGTGTGTGGCTGCTTTGTTGCCTTCTAAAAAGGTCATTCTGGGGAGCTTCAGTGAGTGGTCACAATAATTTACCCTGCAGCTACACACACACACACACACAGACACACACAAAAAAACACACACACACACACACACGCGTGCACAGAGTGAAATACCAACAAATAAACATGCCTGCTGAGACCGGTATGATCAATGTATGTGACACTGACAAACACACAATCACTGTGAAGCTCAGCAGCCTCGAGGACACACAGTCCCAAAGTGTTTGGTGTCTCTCACACACACACACACACACACACACACACACACACACTAATCACGTGGTGCCATGGCAGGTTGCTTCAGGCCTCGGGCTAAATCCAGAAATAAAGACAATAGAATAAACAGGAGGAAAAAAAGTGTGTGTGTGCGTGTGTGTGTGTGTGTGTCACCTCGGGGCTGCCAAGCACACAAAATCAGCAGGAAGCCTGACAGGCCAGGGCCGTGTTTGTGTAATAATGTGTATGCGTGTGCGTGTGTTGTGCACACAGACACACACTTTGACTAAAACAATTAGGAGCAGTTAACGGCGGCAGCGTCTAACGAGCGAGCGGCCCGTCGCTGTGCAGGCAGCTGCATTAATTGCAGCCAACAGGAACAATTTTCTCATTTAAATATGCAAATAAACACGTTGATTACGGTTAACGGGAACAAAAAGAGCCGCGTGCTCCTCACAGTTTCTGTCACTTTACTAAAAACGTGTTCACGTCGTGTTCGTTTCACATGAGCTTCCATCAAAACCCAAACCGAACCGGCTCCCTCATCGGATCTGACCTGCTTTCATTTGTAAGTAATCACACGGCAGCTGAAGCTCAGAGATCAGATGCTCTGTGATAGAAACACAACATCTTAATGAACGTCGACAGCTGAAGCTGCGAGTTGAAATGAGACGAGCCGCAGAAGAGCGACGATGACGACCGAACGCTTCCGACACGTCGAGCTGTTAAAGTTGATGATCGTTAAATATTTACAGGATGTGCATGAAAGTTTAACCGGGAGCTTTCCTGCTCCTGAGAGCTGATGAGAGGCGACGGACTCGATCGTTTTCAGACTCGCCGTTGATCTCGTTGGATTAAAAAAACAGAGCGCTGCCTCTTCCTCCAGCAGACGAGGCTGACGCTCCGTCAGAGGATCACGTCTGTGTTACCCACAGACTGTGTTGATGTGGCGGACCCTGCCACCTCCCACAGTGCTCTGGGCCTCGCTCTCCTCTGAGAGCGGCTCGTTGATTCACACTTTGTGTTTTTATCTCGTTAATATTGTTTGAATTTCTTCTCTTAAACTACAGACTGCTCCTTTAACCAAACAGAACCGGATGTCTGGACAGAATCACAGAACAATGAGTTCACATGGACGACATGTCTTTTAAACTAAACCCTGTGACTGACTGAAGTTTTGTTCGGCTCGGTTCTGTTGATTCTGATTCTGTTTGTGTGGTAAACACAGCTGGTGCAGAGACAGTTCAGACAGCCGGCCAATCAGATTTGTTTGCTCAGATCAGAACTGAAAGTAGGCGTGTCCAAAGAGATCCGATTGGATTTTCTGGGTTCAAACCACCAAATGTGGATCAGCAAAAGATCACTTTTCATGTGCTTTAGTTTTATTGTTTTATTGTTTTTTGCTGTCCAAACTTCCTCAAATCGATCTGAACCCGTCAGAACTCAGACGTGGGCCGGCAGTCTGAACACGAATCCAGTTTTTTACGTATCGTACGAAAAATCCTCCCAGAATCCTGAACATCACGCTCATAAATTCATTTTCCACCTCAGCAGAGAAACAACAGAACAATCTAAATTCTGTCTGTTGTGAATTAACGTGGCTGCAGCTCAGAACCAGCACCTGAACCACCGCGGTCCAAATAGGGTGTAAGAGAGCCGGCTGACCAATCAGAGGCTTCGGTGGGCCGAATGCGACTTCCACTGCATTCTCACACATCAGAATCAGGACCGCCGCAGACGAAAGACAGATCACATAAATCAGCCGGTCAGTTTACAGCCCGCTCAGCGCCGTGTCGAGGAAACACACACACACACACACACACACACACGCACACACACACACACACAGCCTGCTTCCTGTCGGAGGCAGTGGGCCCGGTGCTGCCCGTGTGTTTGGACCTGGAAGAGCTCCAGGTGAGCAAACACAACTAATTTCTACAAATAAACAGCTGAGATGCAGTTTGGAGCGACTGATTAACCAGATCGGACCAGAACACCGAGACACCGCCGCCGTCCAGATGTGAGGAGTTTAGGCTCTTAGTTAAACATTTACTTTGGGGGGGGGGGCGGGTCAATCAGGACCACATCTGGACCTGGTTTCATCCTGTCAAACAAAGCCGAGCTGCAGTGACACTGAGCTGCTTCAATACGGATCTCAGGTTCTTCTACAGGCTGCGGTGGACCTGAAGCTCCGGTCGAGCCGGGCCTCCAGCACAGAACTGCGTGCATTAGTACAGTCAAGTGTTTAAAGGGTGGATCCACCCAACTGTAAACCCAAACACCGTCCGTCTCGTCCGTCTGGTTGGAGAGTTTTGGTTTCATCGTCTCCAGAACAAACGAGGCGACGTTGAGTTTGAAGCAGCTTTAAAACACTTTGACCACAACAGGCAGCGGATTGTTTACTTCCCTCTTCCTCCTTATTTCCCTCTTATATTTACTTCCTTCTTCCTTCCTTCTTCCTTCCTTCCTTCCTTCCTTCCTGCTCCTTCACAGTGTGAGCAGTTACAGTGACATCAGAACATCTTACGTTTGAATAAATCAGAACCGGTCGTGTGTTCAGATGGACTGGACCTTGTTACAGCAGCCGAGTGACACAGAACAACACAGTTTATATATTCAGCTTCAATCAAGGTCACACACACAAGAGAGAAGTGTGTGTGTGTGTGTGTGTGTGTGTGTGTTTTAACGGTATTTTGAAAGTTAAATGTGTGTGTGTTAACACTCTCAGCTCACACACACACTAAACACTGTCAATTCTGTTTGTCCTTTTAACGATCTGCTGGCAACACACACACACAGATACACACACACACACACACACCTCTAGCTGCAAGTGTGTGTGTGTGTCTGTCTGTCTGGCTTCCACACACACACACACACACACACACACACACACTTGGCGACAGTGTGAGGAATGAATGAAAGAGTGGAAGGTAGAGGCCGGTGACGGTTGAGGTTGATTCAAACTCTGCTGGAAACGAGCCAACACACACACACACACACACACACACACACACACACACACACACACACACACACACACACACACACACACACACACACACACACCTCAGAGAATCAACAGCTCTCAGTTCTTCACTGCTGGTAGAAAACTATAGAAATCTTACAGATAACAACGTTATTAAAGGACACACTGTAACAAACATCAGGCCCAAAGAAAGAAGTGGAACAAAAATCAGAACCGATCATTTGGACCTCATGGAGACTTTAACATCTCAGCAGGAAAAGTTGCGAATTTGAGACTCAGCAAAACTCCAAACTGCATTTTTCATGATGACGTTTCACAAACAACCAACATAGAACCAGATCCAGGCACACAAACACTGACGTCACCAGAACCATCCGAACTTCACAGCAGGATCAGAAGCAAACTGTTTTACGTTTCATCATTAAATCCACCCACACGTGAAAACTGGGTGACGCAGCAGCGGCACCAGAACTCTGCAGGTCTCTGTGCGCTTTTACGCACCAGAACAAGAACTGGTTCTTACCTCGGAGGTTCTGGATCTTCACCGCCACCTCAGCGGGCTCCTGCAGGCTGCGCGCCAGGTACAGGCGCCCCGAGTCCCGCTCGATCTGAACCGGCGCGTCGGCCTCGGATATCACCTCGAACCAGCGCTGCTCGAACCTCTGGTCCGGCACCGTGAAGACCAGGTCCCCGACTCTGACGTGCTCCGGGACCGTCACGGTGTAGGTCAGCTCCTCGGACAGAGCCCTCGGCCTCCGCCGCGCGCTGCGGGAGCGGCGGACGTTGACGCGCAGGAACACCGGTCCACCGATCAGCGCCACGGCTCCGCCATCAGTCACGTACAGGCGCAGAGTCACCTGGCTGACGCCCAGCAGGGACCCGACCAGCCTCACCTGTCCGGTCTGCGGAACCACGTGGAGCAGGTGAGACTCCGGTGACGCGTAAAAGGTGACGCGTCCGTTCCTCTCCGCGTCGCCGTCCTTCGCGTCAAAGCGGGTCAGCTCGGTTCCGAGGGCCGTCAGCTCGTCCACTTCAACCGTCTGGTTCCCGCCGGTGAACCGGGGCATGTTGTCGTTCCTGTCCGACACTTCGACCTGCACGGCGGCCGGTGTCCTCAGACATCGCGGCGGCAGCTCCACGGTCAGCTCGTACATCGCTATAAACTCCCGGTCCAGAACTCTGGCGGAGACCAGACCCAGATGCCCCCGGTGGTCCCGGTGCGCGCGGTAGTGAACGAGCCTAAAATCCGACGCGTAATCCCCCTTCAGGCTGCCACTCAGGTCCGCTCCGGGGCAGCCGCCGGCTCCGAGCGGCAGCACCACCCCGTCCACCGGCGACCCGGCCGGGGAGTTCTCAGCTATTTGTCCGAAGTAGCGCACCGGATGCCCGGGCAGCGCGGACAGACGCGCCGGGGAGGCATGAAGCAGCAGCAGCAGCAGCAGCAGCAGCAGCAGCGGGAGCAGGCGGGAGGCGAGGCTGGGCAGGAGAACCGCTCCGGGCGCAGCTTTGGTCATGTTTCCATCAAACCCAGGACAGAACGTGTCCGCGGTTCTGTCTCTATGATCCGAGCTCAGAGATTCACAGGTGAGAATAAATCAGAGTCACCTGAAGCAGCGCTGTGAAGTTAATCTGCAGTAATTAACTCCTGAATCCTTCTGCGCGGTGAAGAGTCCATCAGTGAGGCTGTTAATTAACAATCCAACAGACTTTTACGCACAAGTGAGAGAAGAAGTGTCTCCTCTTCCTCCTCCTCTTCCTCTTCTTCTTCTTCTCTGCTGCTGCTGGTTCATCAGAGCAGCTCGCTCCTCTCTTCTCCTCTCAGATGGTGCTGATGACTCGCCGGGCTGCTCCGGACTGTTCGGAGCGTCTCCAGCGGAGGATGGATCAGACTGACGGTCACAGAGACACTCAGCACACTCCATGTGGTTCCGTAGGCCCCGCCCAGCCAGGAGGAGAGGAGCCAATCACGTAGCAGGAAGAGGTCTGACTGACAGGCGGCAGGACCCGCCCACTGACATGCTGAGTCAGGTGCTGGAGAGAGAGAGAGGGTGGAGAGGTGACACACAGAGGGTTTGTGGGTAACGGTTCTGACCCAGAGCTGTGGTGTAAACAAACACCAACAGTTCTGATCCAGAACCAGAAACATCCAAACATTTTAGAATTCTTATATTCATCTCTGTGTTTATTCTACTGCCACAGGAACCAGAAGCTCCAGAACCAATCAGAGGCTCCAGAACCAATCAGAAGCTCCAGAACCAATCAGAGGCTCCAGAACAGGTCAGTAATCTATTTTATGTTACCGGATACAGTTTTATTATATTGAATCTACAGAGTAACTAAAGTTGTCAGATGACTGTGATGTGAGTAAAAGTACAAGATTTGACTCTGACTTTGTGTTGAAGACGTATAAAGTAGCAGAAATACTCGAGTAAAGTAAAAACTTGAACTTGTTCTTCAGAGCACCTGAGTACGACTGCGGCGGAAGAAGTAACGAGATACTCAAGAAAAAGTATAAGTACCACGCTGTGAATGTACTCCACTACAAGTAAAACTACCGACACTGAGAGGATTACTTCAACAGTAACTCCACCGTCAGCTCCAGCAACAAAGTACAAATACTTAGTTACTGTACTTGATGTTTCAGGTATCTGTACTGTACTCGAGTATCTCTGTGACTCCTCACAGCTTCACAACAGGCTCGTTACTTTAGTAAAGAAGTAAAAGTACTCGTTAAACTAAACTCAGGTTGCAGTGCTCGAGTAGATGTACTTACATTCCTCCACTGTGCAGAGACAGAAGCTGATGATCTCTCAGTCGTTTGCTGAACCTCTCACCCTGCCTCCGTTAATGCCTTGCTTTAAAGCCTCAGTCAGGAGGTCATTTACTGTTTCCTGTCTGCAGTAAAGATGGCGGCCTGCAGCTGTCCGATATGTTTCCTCGCGTCCTGCGCTCAGGAAACCCGTCTGGCGTCTGGAGGAGAAACGGATCAAATGTTTTAAACGTCGGTCTGAACGGAGAAATCATCCGCACGTGTTTTGTTTCTGAACGCTTCGTAAAAGCAAAATGAAAATCGTGTCCGGTGGTTTGATCGCGGAGACGACGCCATCACCGAGCAGCGGACTCATCGACTTCTGTTGGTTTGTGTTGAGAATAAACTTACGTTAGATAAAGTTATCCTGCAGCAACAGACGCGCTCAAACAGTAAAAACAGTTTAGAGTTTATTTAAGAAGACGTTCAGATTCTTCTTCTGATCGATTTATTTATCTACAGAAGCCTGAAAAAAACCTCTTTTCTCTGTGGTCCAAAGCTAATGTGCTCCAAAACCAGCACTCCCCTGGTGCTCTGGCTAGCTGCTAGGCTAACTGAGCTAACATGCTAACAGTAGCTACAGCCATGGGTGTACAAAAACAGCACAGCTAATGGCTAGCAGCAGTTAGCGGTTATTCTGCTGATATTTCAGCTTTAAACTGACGTGAAGAAACATCGGAGACTTCCACAGATTTATCTCCGGTCGACTTTCATCTTAATTTAAGATCAAAACTCAACTGACTGAGGAACAACATAAGAAAGGTTCAAGACTCAGGATCCAGAAGATGATCAAGTAGAAATAATAATAAAAATACGACGAAGCTGTAAAAATAAAACAGAACGTCCTGAAAATCTTGTTCAAACTCCCAAAAACTACAAAATACAAAAAAACAATTGTTAAAAAGCAGACAGGTGAGACGTTCGTCTGAAGAGACTCGTCTTATTTTCACTGTCGCTCTGGATCACAGCAAAAGTATTTTTTATCCAATTACTTGATTCATCGATTGAAAAATTAACTCAAATATTGAATTAATCAGAATCTTAAACTCTGGTAACGACCGACCTGCAGCCGTGAATAAAACTCTGAGTCACCAGAGAAGAAGACATCGGGGTTATAAAGTGATTGATTAAGAATTACATCAGACCAGTTAGATCGACACTGGAAAGATCAAACAGTCATCAGAACCACGTGGATCCACGTTTACGCTCAGTTATCTGAACAGAACCAGCTGTTGGACTCGTCACAGTCAAATCTGTCAGAACTCAGAGATTTAAGTTTCTGTTTTTTGGTGAAAATCTTAAACATGATATTTTTGTTTCTGTGTTGGTCTGTGAGAACTCGGATCAGTGAACTTGTTGTTGTGTTGTTGACTTACTCAGTGCGACAGATCTGACCCATGATGCATTGCAGTCATTTGAATCTCTGGACCCTCCCGGACTGACAGGAAGCGGCTCCATTTCACCAGCAGGTTTTCTGCGGGAGGCCACTCGGGCGGCTTCAGGTCTCTCTGTTCCCTGCAGCTCTGCACGCCGGCGACATGTTGGCTGCAATCAGTCGGTCACGCCGCTCAGAGTCGCCCATCAGGAAACGTTCGGGAGGAAGTCGTCACAACCTCACCGAGAAACTGAGAATACAAGAAACACAAATCACGGCGAGCTCATCAGCGAGTCGTCACGCTGGCGGACAAAACCAGCGAGTCTGAGGAGGTAAATCTGTTACACCTGTGTTCATTTCAGTCCCGGCTCACTGGATCAGAACCGATCCAGAGCCGCACGGTGGACCGGCTGGTTCCCCGTGGAGACTTCACCTGGACCGTGATCACCTGCCTCACCTGGAGAGGACAGAGAGCTTCTCTCACCAGGAAGTAAACGACTGTGATCCTTTTAAACACCTTACAGGATCAACACAACACAACACAACATGTCGTCCCTCCGACACCAGCTGGTCTGTGGTTCTATGACCTGGACCGGTCACAGACACAGAAATCTCACCCTGGATCAGGACTCGAGGTGCTGATGGACCAGCAGAGACCCTCAGACCAGAACACATTCACAAGAAGGTCAGAATAATGAAGTTTCACAAAGTTTATTATGTTTCTTGTATATCGGCAGCTCACAGAACTGAACCGGAACCAGAATTGCAGTTGTCAACATGAGCAGATTGATTGTGATCCTGACCCGGTCGGCTCCATGTTGGTTCTGGTGCCGTGTTGGTGAGACGATGGAGCTCACTGAGCTTTAACACAAAACCACATGAGGTTTTTATTTACTGACCTGGAAACTTTTACACTGACAGATAAAACCCGTGTGGGTCGGATGAAGTGATCTGTGCTCAACTGGTTCTGGTGTCGCTAACGAGTAAAACAAAATGGCGGCGCTGCGCGTGGCTCTCGGCCCGAGGTCGGCGACACTCAGGTGGTGATGATCAAATGAGCCGACACTTTACTCAGTGGTCCAAACTCATCACACGCTTCTGTGTCTTTCCCAGAGAACCGGCCCTGGAAGCTGTACAGTATTTACCCAGAATGCTCCACTCCAGACTTCGGCTCTGTTACACTCGCCGCTGCTGGATGTTTTCACCCCGAGGCAGCGCGGCTAAATATACCCGTCATTCCACACACACCTCGACAGACCTCGTCTCATCACGCTGCATGATGGGATTTCACCGCACGCAAACCAGTTTAATTTGTTTAATTAGGCCGAAGCGTGTTAGTCGGCGGCGGCGCCCAGCGACGTGACATCACATGTGTAACAGGAGCGAAGATGAAGAGTTTTAACAGCAACATGGTCACATCCGAGAGAGACGACATCAACTGATCCATTTCACAACAACTCAGAACCAGATCCAGTTCTCTTCCTCTGATGATGATGATGATGACGATGATGAAACAGTGGGCTCAGTCCCTCTGACACGACATCTGACACCGTCAGCTCCGTCTCGCGGCTCCACTGTCGGCCTAAACTGCTGTAATTTGTTTTCAGACATCTGTCAAAGCCAGAGAGGGAAGGTGAGGAGGGCGGAGGCCGGGAGAGGTCAGGAGGTTGTTGGTTCAAATCCCAGACGGCAGGAGGAGAAAGTGAAACTGTGACGCTGCGAATCCTGCGTTAACGTCCAGACGAGTGGAGCTCAGGACTGATGGAGCGCCTCAGTCCACCGGTACCACACAGAGTTTGGCTGGTGCCAGATCAGATCCTCAGACATCCAGAGTCCAGATGGTTTACATCAGGAGGAGGAGGAGGAGGAGGAGGAGGAGGAGGGGGAGGGGGGGAGGGGGGAGGAGGAGGGAGGGGGGAGGGGGAGGAGGAGGGGGAGGAGGAGGAGGAGGAGGAGGGGGAGGGGGGGGAGGGGGGGAGGAGGAGGGAGGAGGGGGAGGGGGAGGGGGGGGAGGAGGAGGGGGGGAGGGGGGTGAGTGACAGTTATCCTCCACCCTCCATCTGTCCAAAATGTCACGCAGCAATCTGAGAACCATCAACCCCACCAACCAGTGAGCAACACATGTTTCCACCAGACTGGTGTGTGTGTGTGTGTGTGTGTGTGTGTGTGTGATGAATAACAGGCTCAGATTGAGTGGTATTTCCCTTAAAGTACAAAGTGACTGACAACTTTCTGACAGACACAAACCTTGATTATTACCTTCTGTCTACACACACACACACACACACACACACACACGCACACTTAATGACCGGTGACAGTAATAATAATTATGCGGACAAAAGAGTTTTAAAAAAAGAAAAAACTGACGGAGTAAAAACACTTGATGGCTGTCGGACTCTGGAACAGAACCAGACACACACACGCACGCACACACACACACACACACACACACACACACACACACACACACACACACACACACACACACACACACACACACACACACACACACACACACACACACACAGTGGGTCTTTTGAAGCTATTTCTTTCCACTCTGTCTCTAATAATGGGGTTTTCAAAGAGCTGTCAGTCAGTCGGCGCCGGTTCTGCTCACCTACAGACGGCGTGTGAGATGAAGAGACTCCTCACAGAAATAACTCGGCTTGTTTAGACGGACCCGGATGGAAACAATGCAGCACTGTTAAAAATAATTCTTCTGTGCCACAAAAAAGTTTTTTAACAACAAATTAAATCAAAAGTTTTCTGGAACATCCGCTGAGAACCACAGAACCACAGAACCAACAGAACCGGAACCAAACGGAGCAGAAACAAACTGTGAAGCTGGGAAAACTTTATGTTGTCCATCTCCAGAACCACCTCCACCTGCAGAACCACCTCCACCTGCAGAACCACCTCCATCTCCAGAACCACCTCCACCTGCAGAACCACCTCCATCTCCAGAACCACCTCCATCTCCAGAACCACCTCCACCTGCAGAACCACCTCCATCTCCAGAACCACCTCCACCTGCAGAACCATCAGCGCTGCAGCGTTGTGACGAGAGAGAAACAGAAAACTCTAAACAAACGTAAAGTAGAAACATGAAGAATCTTTCTCTTGTTCTTGGCTCACCTGTGTTTCGGGTCGGGTTCTGGATTAATTGAGAATCATAATCATTAGTTTCTTCTTCTGTTTGGCGACAAACTGAAGATCTTGAAGCGGCCTTTTACCGAACAGAGATCAGTGAACAGCTGCTTCAGGAGAGGAGGGCTGGGTTTGGTATTTTTGGGTGGACTGGTCCTTTAAGGTAAAATGCACTCAGGTGACTAACGACCTGACTTGCAGTTTTCAGCGGTTCTGCCGGACTGATCCGAGCGTCTGCGTCAGCGCGGCGGCAGGAAGTGCTCCTCTCATGAACAGTGAAGCGTGCAGAGATCCGGCCCTGCAGGCTCTCGCTCTGTTTTGGGGGGAAAAGCGACAGAGTCAGTAGATTCTATATTAAGATCTTCTCCTCCGACAGCCAGCGTCTCCTCCCCGAGTCATCCCTCTCTCCTCCGCGGGCCGTCCTGCTGCTGTCAACACGAGGACATCAGGACGAAGCTGCAATGTCTGATTATCTCAAGACTCTTCTGTTGTTTTTATGTCTGTTTAATCGTTTTGAGCTCAGAGGTCACGAGACGTTTGACCCTCAACAATAATCTGAACTCAGTGTGAAGACGAGAGACGAGCTTCAGCCGCCCGACGTGGAGGACAGGAAGCTGCCTCCTCTGAGACCTGTTACACTACACTCTTCTTCCTTCTTCCCTCCTTCCTCCTTTTCTCCTCCTCCTCCCCTGGAAACAAAGCTGACTTTGCACAAACAGCTGAAGATTTCAGAAACCAGAGCTGATGTGATTGATCAGGAGAAATCTAATGATCCAAGTTGCAACTTTAAACTGATAATAACTGGATGAAGCTCATGACAGACTCTCTCTAAATAAATCAGGTGCTCATATAAACTGAAACCAGCAGCTGACAGAGAACCAGGATGAAGTTTTAGATAAGGAGGAGAAACCTGTTTGTGTGGCGAGGCTGATCGTCACATCGAGGTTCAGACGCTGATGTTAAACAGTCTCTCTCTTCTTCTCAGCTCCTCACAGCAGCTCTGTTTGTCAGATTTCTCTCAAGAACCAGAGTTTCAGCCACAGATCCAGCTGTCAGCAGCATGTGGAGCTGCAGGGCTCGCAGGAAGCTTAATGACCGCGGCCTCTCTCCTCCCGCTGGCCGCTGTGACTGACGGCCTGACGGCTCTTGATGAATGACACTCTCCGCCTCGACAGACTGAAACCAACGAGGAGGGAGGAGGGAGGATGGAGCCTATTCAGCTGCTAAACATCAGCCCTCCATCCTCTGAGGCCCCGCTGCTGTAATGAGCCCGCCGCTGGGTTCAGTGCAGGGCCGCGGGGGCCGAGGCCGAGCGTGACAACGTGATGGAGCGCGAGCTGCCGAGGAAACGAGCATGTCAGCGCTGTCGGAGCTCGTTCTCCAGATTTCTCTTCCTGACCTTCGTCCAGAGAAACCAGCGCTGCTCCATCTGTCTTCTCCTGCTTCGTATTCACACCAGGTGAACACCATGCCGCTGCACCGACACCACACCGATACCACACCGCTGCTGCACCGCCACCACACCGCTGCTGCACCGACACCACACCGCTGCTGCACCGACACCACACCGCTGCTGCACCGATACCACACTGCTGCTGCACCGACACCACACCGCTGCTGCACCGACACCACACCGATACCACACCGCTGCTGCACCGACACCACACCGATACCACACCGCTGCTGCACCGACACCACACCGCTGCTGCACCGACACCGCACCGATACCACACCGCTGCTGCACCGACACCACACCGCTGCTGCACCGACACCACACCGCTGCTGCACCGACACCACACCGCGATCACAAGCTGCTTCCATTCCAGCATTTAATATATCGTTTTTGTTTTTTTTGTTTTTTTGTTCATTTTTAGAGAAACAGTTATTGACTGTGTCTGTCTGACAGTGATATGAGACAGGACAGGGACATGGTTAGCCTAGCTTAGCATAAAAAGTGGAAGTAGACAGGAAGAGCTAGCTTCTCCAAGGGGGGAAAAAAAACTTCTAAATATCTAAAGGTCCAGTGTGTAAGATTAAACTTCCCTGATGTGTCAGATGGTTATTTGTAGCAAATGAGCTAAAATAAACAGATTGGAAATTAAAAAAAAATACTTGCAGGTGATTGGATGTTTGTTAAGGTGTAATGATACCAAACCTGGCAACCGCACTGTAACGACAGGTAGGAAGCTGCACACGACGAGAGCAACAACTGTGGTTTGTAAAGAAAATCAAAACACAAAACAAATCAAATACGATGTTACGATTAACTGAAGCCTGAGTCATTAGTGAGTTCAGCATCTAAAGGTCCTTCACAGATTCACACAGTTTCACCGTATATTTAAAAGTAAAGCACTGAGTCTTTCCCTCCTTATGCAGAGCTCCCGCCATCCTCACATGAAATATTCTCATCCTTGAGTGCTGCCGAGCTGTAAAACATCTCTGTCGTCGGCGTACAGAGCCTCCACTCAGACGTCCGAACATCAATTCTTCACCGTCCGTCCTTGATCGGTTCAGACGTCACGACTCTGCGACCTCTGAGGAAGAAGCCCGTCTCTGAGATCTCGAAACAATGTGGAGTCAAGTCGCCGCTTTGCCAACAAACAATGGATGTGATTGGAAAAACGACGTGAATCACTGATGAGGTAACATCAGCTGGTTAATATACACTCTGATCTCTGTTGGAGGTCGTTGTAGAAGTCAGAAGTGTAAGAAGGTAAAAGGAAACGTTCACATTTCAACAACAGTGTTTGGAGGCTGTTTCTCAGGGTTTAGGATCCTACACCTCCTTTATCACCATCAGATCAATATGATATCATATTTAATGTTATCGACCCTGTTCTTCTTTCGTTCCCCACTCGTTTATTTATGAGAGGAGGAAGTTTATTGACAAGAACCTTTCAGTTCTTCATCAGTCTTTTTCCTGCCTTTTAGTTTCTAAATATTTTTGACATAAGTTGGTGTTTGTGCTGCGAGAAGATTAAACTAAACCTGAGACAGAAGGAATGAGACTTCATTAAAGATATTTCAGTACATTTGAAGATGATGGTAGTGAGAGTGTTGACATATTAGATCCACATATACAGAGATATATTGAGTTGATCACTGCAACAACCCCCTTATTTGTTTTACAGTCACTGAATCTCCTAATGGAGCAGGAACCACTGAATGTTTCAGGTCCGTCTTTCGGGTCCTGCGTTCCGACCCAGCAGCGGCTCGGTCCGTGACGCTGTGCTGTTTGTGTTGGCCGTCCTCAGCTCGCAGCTCCTCCGAGTCCAAAGCCCTCACACCGACACTCGCTCGGGTCTGGGTAGAGTTAGCGTTACCCGCCCTGTCCGCTTGTGGTTTGTCTGATAACACCTAATCACTGTGGTGTACAGTAAAATCCCTCGTCTCCCTGCTGTCTACTGGGTTTTATCACCTTCCTCTGCCATCGTTAAACTCTCAACAGGTTAAACAGCCACGTCAACATTGAACTGCAGGATGAAAGAGACGTACAGCAGCTTCACTCCTTCACTCGCTCATTCTGTTTCCCGCTCCGTCTCTGCAGCCGCGATGGGTTTTTATTATCCCGTGTTCTGGAAATGGCGGTCTGACAAATCCCAGAACATCCGCACACGTTCACATTCAACACCTGAACAATCAAACATGAGCACTTGATCAATAACTCCCAACAAACCAGCGAAGGATTAATGCTCCTGTTTTCTATGGGCAGTGTTTGGAGTGGTTTACAGAGGGGTGGGTGGGCATTAAGAGGCTTTATTTAAAAAGAGCACCTCGTTCGCCTGCGGACAATAAGAGCGATCGCACAATTATGTTTTTGAGTTTAGTGGAAATTGGTTGTTGTGAGTTTTGCTGTAAATGTGTTTGATGTCCTCAATCCACGGCTGTTAAAACAGGAAGTTCAATTACACGTCGTAACTGGATTAAACCGCTCGTCTCACTCCACGATAACACACAGAACACGAAGATGAGATTTTATGGTTTATGTGCTCGACACTGTAAATACAGAACGTGTGACTGCGATTCAAGAACACAGGGACCAACGTCAACAACATACGAGGGCGTTAAGAGAATGTGTCGCTTTTCATCTGTTTTCTTATATTTCAGTCAGAAGAAAGACCAGAATCCACAGAACCGCTGAGCACATCCAGAACCGCTGTGTGTGTGTGTGTGTGTGTGTCCGACATGTGAGAGCTGACTGACTGTTAATCCTTCATCACTCCTCCTCTGAACTCACTTCTCTCTTTCTTGATTGCTCCTTCGTCTATCTTTCCTCTATCACTCCCTTCTTTTTTTCCTTCCCTCCTTCCTTCGATTTCATTTCTCACTTCCCTTCCTCTCTCCTCCTCCTCCTCCCCCACGTTCTTCCCTTGTGTCCTCTTTCCTTCTCTCTCCTCCATCCCTCTTTGATCTCTTCTCATTTTCTTCCCTTCTCTCCTATCTTCTTGTTTCCTCTCTCCTCTTATCCCCCCCTCACTTCCTTCCCTCGTCTCCTCTTTCCTTCTTGTTCCTCCCCTCTCTTCTCCCTCTATCTCCCTCCCTCCCTGCTTCTATTTCCTCTTTCATCTCTTCTCTTTGTCTTTGCTTCTCTTCTATTTTCTCGTTTCCTCTTTCTTCTCATCCTTCCTCACTTTCTTCCTCCCTCTCCTCCTCCTCTTGATGATCCCGTCTGATCAACGCTCTCCAAACAGACAGGAAGTGTTTAAACCAGGCGTCGAGATGCTTCTTGTTCAGTAACTTACACACATTCCTCTATAAATATGAGATCCTGGTGTAGCTTACAGCGGCTTACACCAGCGAACGCCACATGTCCTAATGTGCTGTAATACGTAGAACCATATGCGGCCTCGTTGAACGCAGCTTTGAAGATGATGCAACATGATGGACGAACGAGACGCCTCACAAACGGCTGAATTCAATGATTTAGTGGGAAAAAAAAGAAGAAGAAAGAAAACGCTCGGCAGCAGAAACTCAGCAGAGAGCAGAGTTGAAGACGAGAGAAGAATTTATCACAGAACTTCATCTCGTCTGCTGCAGTCTCGAGCCTCCAGATCCTAAAACCGATCCAAGAAGACGTTATTGTCAGGATCGCTGTGTGGTCGAGCTCTTGCGCCCACTTCCGACCGGCTGCATGCTAACACAGTTAGCGCAGCAGCCACAGGGAAGATCTCATCTCATAGAGGGATGTAAAAAAAAAAAATCAGTACAGGATCTCGGAGTTCCTGGAAACTTTGATTTCACTGGACGATCTGTGAACTGAAATCTGGCCGTCTCCATCCGAGATCGTGGCGACCAAACCGTGATGTTTTCTGACCCGAACCAAGTGGTTTCTGTGCCTGAACAGAACCGGAGCGTCTGCACGGCGTCCAAATTACAACTGAGGTGGACGTTTGTACATCACACTCACATTACACACGTGTCATCAGGGGATGTTTCCAGCTGGCAACATGAAGAAAAGTCCAGTTTAATCTTCTGTGTGGTTCTGCAGAAACGTTCTAAACTAACATGTGTCCTGTTCACTGGGTCGGATATTTAGCTTTGACTCCAGTCGGCTCACTGGATCATCAGTGTGTCTGAATTCCCGTCACTCTTCTGTAGGTTCTGGTTCTGTTCGGGCCTCCAGCTGTCCTCTGCTGCTGCTGCTGCGCTCGATCAACTTGATTCTATTCACGCTTGATTCACCTTAAAATCCTGGTTTCCATCCAGCTTTCCTCATAAATCTAACACTCGTACTCGCTGAATGAAGCGCTGCACTTTACTTTGTTTCGTCTGCTGGTTTCTTTCCTCTTTTACAGGAAAACCACAGACCTTTTCTGACGCGGATTATAGCGACTTTACTGCTTCACCGCCATCATACAACCATAATCGCATTAAAAATCACCCCTCTGTGGTGTTGTTGCCATGATGTGCATGAGCTCAGATGTGCCCTATTGTTCGGAGGCAGCCAGGTGGAAGAGCAGAGGCGGTTTTTCTTCCACATTATGAAGACGCTGTAGGTGTCGGCCACCGGCCCGGCTGACGTGATGGGAGAGACAGGCGGGACACCAGCTCTGGGCCTCGTTACTCGAGCTCCATTAAGCTTCACGCTTAAATTATACCCCGATACCTGTTGTCACGGTGACGCACCGGACTGCGAACGTTTATCCAGGCCACGAGGGCTAAAACACCACCCACGCACCACCGCCGGCACCGAGAACACACACACACACACACACACACACACACACACACACACACACACACACACACACACACACACACACACACACACACACACACACACACACACACACACACACACACACACACACACACACCACAGGCTGCTCTGGATGCATACACAAACATAAATACATACATTAACACATGATCTGCATGCACACAGATGTAGCTCGACATTTCATCTCAGCTGATTTTAAAATGTTTTCTTAAGAAGCATCGGTTTTTCATGTCAGCGTCTCGAGGAGAATCAGCTGCGAGTGATGACTGATACACAGTCAAACACCCGGATTAGACCAGAAGAAGAGGCGTCGTCGTCACGCTGCTCACAAACACACAACCGGCTGCTTTTACAGGATGAACAGCTGTGAGATCAGCTCAGTAACAGGAAGTTACATATCATGAACATCAATATGAGAGTGTGACGACAAAACTGGGTTTGATTTGCTGACGATGACTCAAATATTCAGAGTGTTTATCTTTGAGTCTCATGACGAGGAAGTTTCTACGCTTTTGGTTTCCTGCGTTACATTTGTACTCTTAATATCTGCAGTGTTTTTAATAAGTACTCAAAAGCCAGACTTGGTAAAAAATGGTTAAAATATTACATCACAAGTAAAAGTATTTTTCGAATTAATATAGTTGATTCAAAATAAGATTAAAATGACTGAATATTGGATCTGACGATCAGCCGCCACGTTTATGAGCCGTCTCCTAATACAGTTTATAAATACATGTAAATATGTATAATATACTTTTGGTTGTACATTTAATATCAGATATTTTTACTTGAGTACAATTTATATGGACGACTTTCACTTCTGCTTGAATAACATCAACATCAATTCAATGATATTCTGACTTTACGTTAGTTTGACCTTTTGTTTTTTTTTACAACAAGTTAAAACACTGACATCATCATACACACTCCACCTGCGACCCGATGGTTCTGTGTGGAGCTGGAGCAGAACCGGGTTTACTAACTGTAACTACTACCAGAAGATTTAAGGTTAAAGACTTAGAATCAGAACCAGCTTACAGGGCGAGGGAGTGTTTTACATCAGTGAGGCTCCTGACAAATGTGTGTGTGCCGACACTCAGCCAGTCTGTTTTATCGGCGCTCGGTCTTTCATCTCTGCAGCAGGCCTGAACGCAGCAGACAAGACCGGGTGACGCCGACACCCAGGGGTCCCTGAACACATCAGCACCCGTCCTCCACACTTCAGCCCAAAAATCCTGAAATCCCCCGATACCACCACGCCTGTCACACACACACACACACACACACACACACACACTCGTACAGTAGAGTCAGAGCCCTGACAGACGACTCGTCCTCCCTCATCAGCAGATCATCTCCTCCCAAAAGAAACTGTTTCAATTCTTTTTGTCTTTTCCGTCTCTCATGAGAAACTTACTCTTCAAGAATAAGAACCTGTATTTATTCATATTTTCCTGGATTATAATACAAAGATATATACGATACAGTTTGATGTTTGAAGAGGTTTTCAGTACTGTTCCCTCCTCCACGTCTTCTGATTTGACTCATCAGCTCAACGTTAATGGACAATTAACGAGCTGCAGGAAAAACAAAAATCTCTTCATCACAAGACTGTGTGGTGAATCAAATCAAGATGAATCAAAATGAATCCCTCTCGACTCTCGCTCTCAAACACGTCGTTGATGCCGGCAACTTCTGAACCAGACGGCTCTTCAAGAAGAGCAGAACTGACCCCGGCTGTAGTTCTTGTGTCGGCGGTGAGATCGGGCCGTCGGTTCAGAGAGAAATCTCTCATCGTCAAAGCAACAACGACACTGATGTTAAAAATAAAAAGCTGGAGCCGGTTGTTTCTCTGATCACTTCAGTTTCATGTGTTTGACTGTCTGAACCTCATTTATCACGTTTGTGATCTTTCTGAACAACAGCTGGACTCAGTTTCATGTCAGGTGTTGCTATGTTGGCGAGTTACCTCCAGAATGTGACGTATTACACATTACTAGTTACTATCAGTCGAGGTGATACAGATGTTTCCTTTACTGTCTGTGCTACAGAGACCGACGGGCACAAATCACAACGGCAACACAGAAAACTCAACAGGAAGTCAGAGAACACAAGTCAGAGAACAAAGGAGCTGCCAGTGACCCGGTGGTTCTGTGTGGTTCTGACCGGGTTTAGTAACTGTAACTATTTTACCTGAAAATCCTATAAACACGTTACGTGACTCCGTTTCTGCTGAAAGTCAAACGCGACCGTACGTTTCCTCCACACAGCGGTTTTGCTTCGCTCCTGGAGGTCGGGGTTGTGACAATAATCAATAATCGGGTTCCTTTGGGACTGAATGAGATCATGTCACAGGCGGTTCTGATGATGAACTCCCAGTTAAGACTCTTCCTCCCTGAAACGCACCAGAAAAGCTCTGTGGAGGATAATTTGGGGGCTCGGTCTGACAGTCCGGCACATGAAGCCACCTGACTGCTCTGCGGTCGGCTCGGCATCGGGCTGACGGGGGGAAGCAGGAGCCTCCATAAACTGGGTCGCAGAGGGTAAAACCGCCTGAGGCCAGCTTGGCTGACACCCCACATCTAAATCAGCACGTTAAGCACCGGTACACGACAAAGAACTACGAGGAAAAAATTGCAAGAGAGGGGAAACTGCATGCATTATGTGCTTTAATATTCAGGGTCTGGAGAGTGGATGAGATCAGCGCGGTGGAGTCGAGCCATTTGGCTTCCCTTCAAAGCAACGGACGCATGAAGGGTGTCGACCCGCTCGGGTTCATTCAGAGACGCTCTTCAGTTTGCAAATGAATCCTCACCTGAAGGTCATCGCACAGTCTCACACTCTCACACACACACACACACACACACACACACACACACACACCTGAGGTTAAACTAACTTATTACAGGCTCATTAACAGACGGGGGGATTTCCCAGATTTAAACCTGCAAAAAAACTAAATTAATCTTCTTTTCTTTTGGCTGTAACTTCTCAACACACATCAAGTCTCACTGATCAGCTGTTGCATCAGGAACAACAAGGTGTCTAAACACGTTCTTCATTATAAACAGGTGCTTCACAGTTGATAAAGGTAATAAATACATCAGGAAACTGGGGTTTAAACAAAAAAGGACCCAAATACATAAAGGAAGGTAGGTTGAAACAAAAATCAGTGTCCTCATTTGAGGGTGATACCATTCTTTACAGATGTTTCCTTTACAGATGTTTCCTTTACAGATGTTTCCTTTACTGTCTGTGAGGTCGACGGGTGAAAATACAACAGGAAGTCAGAAAAAAACATCATGCAAGAACCAACAGGCCTGCAGAAAAACGCTGAAGACTAAACAGAATACAAACCAAAGAACCGTTCGGACCGCTGAGAGGAACGCGAAGGACACGAGACTGAACGGGACTGAGACAGGAGGAAGATGAGGACTGAAAACACTCAGGAGAGACATGACAAGAGGACAGAACTTCAAAATAAAACAGGAAATAACAAAACTGAAATTTTCAAACCACGACAGAAACTGAACTGAAGTTGTGATCTTGAGTGACGGAGGAAGAAGCTGCTGAAGACGTAAGTGACTAATTTAATGTCATCAGCTCGTTAAACACTGACCTGCACTGATTACATTTATTAGAAAGGAGTGAAATGTCGCTTACGTCGCTGTGGATGTCGAGCTAACATGTTCGTCTCTCCTCTTTTGCTTTTGTCAAAACCAGATTTCCTTTTAACAAGTTCGGCCAAAACAGACAAAGGGAGGAAATTAAAAGCAGAACATGACACATGATGACAGAACTTCAAAATAAAACAGGAAATAACACGCAGTATGACATCACAAGAAGCTCCGTGGAACTCCTGCCGGGATTACATGAGTCAGCAGCTTTTACGCTGACTCGTGGAGTCCATGCGGTCGGAGTGCACGGCGACATTAATGCAGAAGGAAGACGGACCAAACGCTCAGATACTCTGACAGGTGATGGTTACACGCCATCACCGCCACGTTCTGATGTTTGGTACTAATTATGTGATAATTCAAAGAGTCAAAAACAATAATTATTACTAATTATTACTGATAATGATCAAAGGAATCATTAGTTACTGTCCAGAAGGAAACAGTTCAGTGAATGAATGAAGTTTTATTTTATCTTGTTTTTACCTCCTTTACAAGCTTTTCTCTGATGCAGGTTACAAACACACACACACACACACACACACACACACACACACACACACACACAGATGAAAATGAGGTCAGCAGTGTTTCCAACACACTCCTCTCTGTGTCTCTCTAACCTTTAGAGAATCCTGCCGACACTCAGATTAACTCTCAGTGAGGGTAAATCCTGGACGACAGCTCACACACACACACACACACACACACACACTCTCTCGATTTCTTTCTCAATCTCTTGCAGACACACACACACACTCTTGAGACTGCATAAAGTAATACCTCAAGACACACACAAGCTCTCAATCTGTCTTTGACTCTCATGTGTACACACACACACACACACACACACACACACACACACACACACACACACACACACACACACACACACACACACACACACACACACCCGTCCTGAACTTTTGGGATCTGTGGGTAAAAAGCTGACTTGATGTGACGGGAGGTGTGCAGACTCTGCAGAAGTGCGTTTCTGCAGATGGTTGATGTGAACCTGCAGCAGCTGTCAGATCTCTGTCAGAAACCGTCGCCGCGCTTTTTATTCTACAAGCTCTGCCTCCTCCACCACCCCACCGCCGTGCACCTCCACCCTCCACCCCTCAGCTCCACTGTTGTCAAACCTCCATCAGTCCTCCACCAGCGACTCCGACTCCACAGCTGCTGTTTTCTGGCGGCACCAAGTGGAGGCAGGTTTGAAGTTCAGAGGACTCTCTGCTGTTGTTGAGAACCGGTCAGCTTCTCAAAAGTTATTTCTTTAAAGTGATTTTAGTTTCTTTCAAAGACGTGAAGTGAACTGAATTATCTCAACAAAGTGATCTGACATTTGAGCAGCGAGTCCAATCAGAGGTGACGATCCGGGTCAGAGCGGAAACACGACCCGCCCTCCAGAATAAACGTTAGCTCACCGTTCTGCTCGTTCGTGTCGCAGCTTTACTTCTGTTTACCAGTTCTCTCTCGTCACAGTGCTGAGTGTGCGCTCTACCACTTGGTTAGAGTCAGGGGCCCCATGAGACAGTATCACATGGGGGCCCATCACCGCAGGCCACGTGAACCCAGCACAACTGCTGTAAACAACTCCAGAACCCAGTCGACCCAGAGACACATCCCACTGACCTCCCACCATGATGCTAACTGACATGTCAGTCAACAGAGTGGTGCTCACCTGGCTGACAGGTTCACTGGGTTGGGGGCGGGGTCATGTTGTTGAGGCACAGGAAGGGGCGGGACAACTGATTTAGCGTCATTATCTCGCTAAACGACCTGCACTGATTAAATTAATTAGAAAGGAGCAAAATGTAGCTTATTTCCATTTAGGACCGAACCATTTCACGCAGATACGGGGGGGTGGTTTTCATTTTTCACAAACAGGCAAAGACAAAGAGACTGTATTTATACTTAGAATACAACATTATATGGATGATGATGGGGGATCATGTAATATTGGCCCCTGTCAGTCATGAGCCTTGATCGTCCCAAGGACTACTCAAAGTAAATCGACGCCCTCCAGCCAATCAGAATCGAGTATTCACTCAAACGATGTTTGGAAAAAACATCCTCATATGAAACTGAGTGAACATCTCGTCTGCCAGCGACCATCAAACCAACATTATGAGACATGAAATAATAAATAATGTCATAAAAGCACAACAGGAGACTGAAGCTGCTCAGAGACAGATACAAGAACACACTGAATACAAGCTGTCAGAGGAAAACTGGGATTTTATTCATTTCAGATCCTTCAGTTGGAACTTGTTTGAATCATTTCAGTACACGACTTCAGACTCGGATCTGACCTCTGATCAGTCTGATGGGTCTTCAAACTGTTCTGTCCACAGACGTGAACAATAAAGTTGTAGAAGGCCTCAGCTGATTGGTCCTCACCTGCAGAGAAACACGTACAACATGAATACAACATACAACTAAAACACATCAGAGTGTGTGTGTGTGTGTGTGTGTGTGTACGTACAGTCGGGTCTGTTAGACACAGGTGTACCTCAGGTCCAGGTACAGATACTGCACATCTACATGCTTGTTTTTACAAGAGAACATGTTGACCAGAGCCTGAGTGATGATGAACCCACAGGTCTTCTCACCGTGGCAGCTGGATCAGACAGAGAGGAGATGTGATGTGATCAGAACCAGAACGTGGACAGGAAGTAAATCATTTAAAAGCACAAAGATGAAGGAAGCTTGAGAAAAAAGGAGGATGTTTTCCTTACTGGGCCTGCACGGCCTTCTGGTAAGTGGGTCTGATGCAGGGGACTCGGTAGTTGCTCGGGACGGTTCTTCCCTTCAAACACTTCCCTCCGACTCCAAACCCGACATGGTTCAGGTCTATCTTCTTGTTACCAGCTGGAGGAGAGAACAGCGTGAAGCGTCACAGCTTGTATTTCTTCTTTGCTTTATTTGAGCTCCACCTGCTGGCACGAAACAGCCTCGCCGAAAGTGCAAACTGAGTCGCGGCCATTTGTCGGATAATTTAAATTTGAAATAAAATTAAAAATCAAGGAGCCGCAGCTGCACAGCGGGCTGGTAACGTACGCAGGCAGAGGGAGGTCAACGTTCGCTCAACGGTCTTTGGTTTTCGAGATTTATTTCCCAAAAACAAGCAAGAAAAATAAAGAACGAAGGAAATCTGCAGCCTCTCCAGGTGCATCATGGTCCTACACCTGTAGTCCTACACAACCTCGGTGCCCACAGCGTCACCAAGAAAAAATACCAACAAGACAAAAGTGAACGAGGACAGAAAGACGAGTGTGTGTCGTCTTACCACAGGTGATCTTCACGACGTGGTTGAGACAGGCTGTGATGCGTTCTCCCTCTGAAAACACACACAGGTCAGGTGAGGCGGTGACATCATCATCATCATCATCATCATTATACAGCATGCTAACCTGCTCGTCTCTCACCACACTGAACCTCATGTAGATACATTTATTAGAACAGAACGTCAATCAAACTAAAGACAACTTCAACACCAGCAGTGGAATTAAATACAGTTAATTATAATAACAGTAAATAATGTAGACGACAACAACAACAACAACAACAACAACAACAACAACAACAACAACAAACTCACCAGCAGCTCCGGTGAAACACCAAACTGCAGCCAGCACTGAAACACAGCAGCAGCTCGTCTGAGTCACTTCAACCTTCATCAGCTTCTGCTACTTTAAACTTCCCTCCACTGCCTTTAAACCTGATAACTGAACTGATTAATGTTATCAGTTTAGCATTAAAGGAGCAGTCTGTAGTTTTGTTGAAGAAATGTTAATGAGCAGAGAAAGATCCTCATTGGCTGAAACACAGCGAACAAACAAACTCTCTTTGTGTTCATGACTGAACAAACATTATAGTGTTTTACTGTGTTTATATGTGGCGGACCCTGCCACCTCTCTAGCTTCACACAGTATTCTTGGTCCTTATTCTCCTCTGAGAGCAGTTTGCTCACACACTCATGGAGAAAGAGTTTGTATTATGACCTCAATAATGTTTTAAATACTAAAATTCAGAGTTTTCATTTCTTCTCTAAAACTACATAATGCTCCTTTAAAACTAAACAACGTTGACTATCTGATCTGAAGATCAGTCGACTCAGTGTGCACATACATGAATATTTTAATCATTTACTTTTACTTGTGTTTTTGTTACTTGAAACACTTTTCACAAGCAAAAATGACTTTTGGAACTGAAGTAAAATCCACAAGTTAAGACTTTTACTGGAGTGATATCAGGACACAGCTGTCACTTTTACCAAAGAGATATTTTAACTCTTTTAACTCATCAGCATATCAAACACAGTTCGTCTCTGGATTAGTTGTCCTCAGTTCCTGTTCATGAGTTGCATGAAACATCTACGTTGTGACATTAACGACCGACCGGACTCCTTTTTACACGAGACAAACAGAAGTTGGACTGAAGCAGAGACGATACTCACAGCCCAGGACGACGACTCTCAGTTGGACCATGTTTTCTTCTGCTTCTTCTTCTTCTTCTGTCTGGTACTGAGAGCATCTCTGCGTCCAGGTATTTATGCATCACCTGTCCAGCCGCCGGCGAAGACAAACAGACCAGGGGATGCAACGAACATGCAAATCCTCTTCAGAGCTGCAGGGGAGAAGCTGTTAACTGAGGGAGGACCGGACCTACAACATGTGTTTGTTCTGAAGGTTTGCTCACTAATTTCACACGACGGGTCAGACACAAGGTCTACAAGGAGATTTTAATCTTTGTGTGACGACTCAGTGATCTTGGATCTTTGTTAAGAGCAGAAGAACCAGGATAGTGATGGACCCATGTGGCTTAATCTGGGACGACAGGAGCCAAAGTTGCACATTTGAAATTAGTTTATTTCATCTGTGATCTGACAGAATAATCACAACACTGTTAATCAGAAAATACTGAATACTGGCTGATGATCATTCTGCCTCTAGTGGCCAATATTCAAACTTTACACCACCATATTTTCCAGACCAAAAATTACAATAGACGATATTATTGTGAGACGACATGAAGTCTCATTCAAAAACCTCAGCTCGCCATTTTCTCCCACTGTAAACTTCTGACTGAACCTCCACCTCCCTGAACATTACACAGGTGGACTGAAACAAACACGGTGATCAGGACGAACATCCTGTTAGGCTCCGTGTCGTGTTTAACCTGAACATGTTTACGTGGAGCTGTTGGCAGCTTCAGTCAACAGGCCGACTGCTGGAAGCTGTTTGAGCTGCAGACTGATGTTGGTCCAGTAGGTGTTGACGGCTCCTCTGTAACAGGTTTTAATGACTGTAGCTAAAGATGACTCAGCGTGAGGGGAAATATTCTGTCAGAAGAGTTTATTCTTTCTTTAATTATCTACCTTCGCTACCTCGTTCATACAGCGAACATTTGTTTCTCCTGCGTTTCTTTTTATTTCAAGCTAACTTCTTAATTTCTTTGTATTTCTTAATGTTGTTGACTGTCTCAGTGTCTCTGTGATGTTGGACTGTTTGAAGAGCTGCAGGTGTTTAACAGAAGGAAGTGAACACAACAATAAATGTATAATTATATGAAATCCTATCAATAATAGATACGAGACACTAACACGCCTTTTCTCCACATTCCAGCCTCCCTCTCTGTCTGTTTACGGCTTCTTACGTCTTTTACGTTTTTGTCTCGTCTCGCTGCGTCTGATTGGTCCACATCAGTCTGCTGATGTTGGGAAATAACAAGAATCCAGAATTCAGATGTAGAGAGGAAGAGTCACACAGATACATGAGTAAAGTACAGATGTACTGACGTGAAGTAACTAAGTATTTGTACTTTTTATTTGCCGCCTCTGACTTCTTCCACCATGAAGACGATCTAGTTTCAAGAAGAATTGTTGAATTCAACGAACAGATACAACAGAAAAACATATAAACAACAGTTTATGATAAAGTATGTGTACTTCTGGGTTTGGATGTGACAAGTCCTCCTACAACATTCATTTCCCCCCTTTCCTTCACCTCCTCCTCCTCCTCCTCCCCCCTTCACCTCCTCCTCCTCCTCCTCCTCCTCCTCCTCCTCCCCCCCCCTTCACCTCCTCCTCCTCCTCCTCTTCCTCCTGATCTGATTATTCCAGTCGCATCATTATAAACCTGGATTTCTGTCGGAGCATCAGGATTTTCCAGCTCAGATTCCCACCGAGGAAAGGGACGTGTTTACTAACCACACACACACACACACACACACACACACACACACACACACACACACACCATATAAAGTGCGTTCATCACACATACACATGAGAAAATGTAAATGAACACCTATTCACACACAGTCGAGGGTTAATGTGATATGAGGGAATTTTATCCTTAAAAATTTGCCAGTACGAGCAGGAGGCCTTCTTATTCACACACACGTTTATACACACACACACACACACACACACACACACGTTTATATATACACACACACAAAAAGGGATTATTATTATCACACACACACATATGCAGGAAGCTTAAAGCTGTTTTTTTTAACTCACACAGTAAAGTACACATATCATAACACACATAAACACACACTGACACACACCAGGGCTTATAAGTGACTTCGTCATACACACACACACACACACACACACACACACGTATCCCCTGTGTAGTCTAATCTCAGGGAGAGGGGAGCAGGCTGAGATGCTACAGCAGCAGCAGACGAGGATTTACAGCATCGTCTTCCTCACTTCGACTGACTCCTTCACAACACACACACACACACACACACACACACACACACACACACACACACACACACACACACACAAAGCTTGTTCAGCACATGCATGAAATACGGTCCATCTGCAGTAGAAAGTTCTCAGGCGACAGATGTTCTGGTACCGATCGCTTTAAACTCACAGCGACTTGAAGGAGATCAGCCTCGTCTGTGTGTGACCACCCGGACTGTCGTGTTATCATGTTAGCCTAGCTTAGCACCCAAAACTGAAAACTTTCAGGTAAACTGTTAGCGTAGCTCCATCAAATGAGAGAAATAAAAATAAGCCAGAACTCAAACCTGGTAACCCCACGATGAGGAGACGACCTCAGAGCCTGTGACTGGATGATTCTCACCCACATGTGCTTGTGTTAAAGCAACATTATGTAGTAGCGGGTCATCTCATGCCAGCTCACGCAAAATCCAGAACGTTTCCCAGGTCGTGTTGTGGACTTTCTTCTACTTCTGTTTCATAAGACAGAAAACGTTGAAAGTCAACGCTACAAATATCACGTATAGGAGGCGAGCGGCAGAGAGGCTGCAGGATGGATCGCGATGAGGTCGTGGATTTATTCGTGATTTTATATTTGATATCTGCGAACTAAAAACAGCCGTCCGTTCTCTGATGGGCTCGTTTGCTGTTACAGTTCGTTTATAATCATCAGAGGAATCAGACACTGATTCATAAACACTTAAAGTTCCTCGTCGTCACTTTAAGGTGAAATTAATAAATATTAAATAATCACAGTGTGACCTCACCTGAAGGACGAGTGACACAAAGAGCGATTTGTGTTCTCATTTTGTAAAGAAACTGAAAATATTCATTCATTTAGTTACTTTTTTACCTGAAGACAACGTCGGATCCTGAGAATCATAAACAGACACGATTCAGTAACACGGACGTTAAAATGGACGCTGAGCGATAAAAGTGACGAGGGAACATTTCGCACAGTGCTGCTAAAAATCTTCATTTTCCCGTTTATTGTATTTTTATCTGAATCCTCTGCTGCTGCCACGATGACTCAAGATTAGATGAAACTTTAATGATCCCTGCGGGGAAATTGTGTCCCCGTGTCTCTGCTGCAGTTATATAATACAAAGAGCTTTTACTAAAATAACAAGGAGCCGCAGACTCTGAGTGTCAGTAGAAACAGAAAGTTTTCCTTATTCTATCTCATTTTAGTTCAATTATAAACCTCTTTAAACTCATCAGCAGGGTTTTTATATGTCACAGTGTGATGTCACTATTAAACCACAGTGCCTGACGAAGTGTGACGCTGATCCAACAGAACCATCAGTCAGAAGAACCCACAGCGATCGATAATTAACTCACCGGTAGCGTTACATGTGCTCTGTCTGTTTTGAACTGTTGAAGCCTCTTATTTCATTTTTCCATCGGCACTTTTGTGCCGAGTCAAACCGAGAAGTGACAATATGCTTTTCCTGCACTGACTTGAGCCATGCCGGGCCCGACCCAGCTCCAAGCGGGCCGCTGGGGCGACACCCTGCAGCCAACATGGATGAATGGTGCTTCATAATAAAAGCTTTTACATGACTAGATAACAGGGGGGAAGCTTTTATTGTGAAGGAGTTATAGGAAATGAAACGTGTTTGTAGCTGGATCAGCGGAGCCACTTTGTCAGCGAGGGTACGGAGGAGATGGAGACACGTCAGCAGTAGCAGGCGGCCCAGTCGTAATGGGAAAAACATCCTGCCATGCCGAGTCAAACCGAGCAGAACCGGGCCGACAGACGTGATGGAAAACAGCTTTAGATCAGAGAACAAACTGAAAACTTTCTGTCTCAATCAATAACCAACGTCTTCAAGATATCTCAAGAAGAAATGTGACATTTTCTCATTTATGAGTTGTGACATCATGAACAGCTGTTTCATGTTTGTTCTGTCTTTACTAAACATCTCATCAGAGGAGTGTGTGTGTGTGTGTGTGTGTGTGTCGCAGCTGTACAGACACACAGCTGACCTCTGATCAGTCTGTACACACACACACACACACACACACACACTGACCTCTAGCTGCAGTAATCACTGACAGACGGCTGGTGTCAGGGTGCAGGTAGACGAGGTCGGTGCTACAGCGCCCTCTGCAGACACACACAGAGAAGTGAAGTCAGCAGGTCTGTCTGTCTGTTGGACACTCAGCATCACTCTCACTGTCTCACCTGCAGGACATCTGTCCAGGTGTGTCCAGCATCACCTCCAGACATCAGAGCTGCAGCCACAAAAACACAGAACACGTGAGAAACATCCTGCTCAGTCTTTCTGCCGGCTGTCGTTCATCGGTGGAAATAAACGGACGAGTCATCAGTTTCTACATCAGACCGTCGTTATTCACAGAGCTTCAGTTATGATAGACATGAAAAACTGGATTATCTCAGGATGACACACTGCCACTAAAACACATGGAAGGTATCAACACATGAGAACACACACACACACACACACACACAGATGTTAGAAACAGACAGAAGTGATTCTGAGAGCAGAAACATCAAATCTGTGTGACGAGAAGAGACAGACGGGCAGCGAGCGACTCACAGACACACACTGATGTGACAGACACACAGACAAATTCTGAAGTGACACGTTCAAACAGATGAAACCAACAGTGTGTACAGTGCAGGTCAACATGTGTGTGTATGTATGTATATATATATATATATATATATATATATATATATATATATATATATATATATATATATATATATATATATATATGGCTGTAGAATTTTCATATTCTCATAATCTGATTGGTCAGATTTTGCCGTAGTCGACTGATTGTCGATTTTTTTTTTTTTTTTTTTTTTTTTTTTAAGATAGCAGTTAGATCTTATTTGCGACTTTTTCCGTGTCAAACAAAAGAGCTAAAACACTCTTTTGCGGACACACACGTGTTTCATCGTTTCGGCCGACCGTCCACACGGATCCTGAAAACGCACTTTTTGAAACCGGGTCTGAGGGCGGAGGAATCAGAAACGCAGCCCTCGTGTTTTCATGTGGACGGTGAATCAGCATACTTTCCTAAACTGACGCCATTTTACCACCGCTCGACCTCTGAACCCGTGACGTCTCATAACAACAACAATGGCGGCCTACATGTTCGTGCTGCAGAAGATATTGAGCTTTTCTGAACTTACTCGTCTTGTAGTTGAGTGTGAGTCGCAGCAGCAGTTCGGCCTCATGACGGGTCCACACAAAAGATTCTGTTTCCTTACACTCGCCATGTTCGGTTTCTCCGTCTGCTGTCTGTTTACAGCGCGCAAGCTTTCTGCGCATGCTCCGTGTCTTCTTCTCCGTTGTTGGTGAACGTAAAGCGCCACCTGTAGGCTGGAATATGAACTGCAGCGTTTTCGGTCGTTTTCAGGGGATCCGTGTGGACGCAAATATTCTTAAAAAGCTGACGAGGAAGAAAAAACAGTGTGGACGAGGCCTTAGTAGCTATTGTGAGACAATAAATCATCGAATAAATAATCCGTAAATGCGAGCAGGACCGTTAGCTGCTCACCTCCGCTCACCTGGACTGAGCAACTGCAGTGGATTCATTAATACGTAGTAAGAAGCTAAGACTGCCGTTTAAAGGCACACAGCATTCTGAACTCTTTATTAACAGAAAGTAGGCACGTTTTGTATTAAAATAGGCTTTTATATAAGGAAAAAAAGACATTTTATCTTAACAATTTTTGCTCAGCAGCCGTGGGCACCCCCATGTCGTCAGAATGGTACGGTCTTGTTACATAACATTTTCTTATGAGGTTCATAGTCGAATCAGACCTCTCCAATCAAATCAAACCGAATAGTCGACTATTGGAGGTCAGCCCTATATTACATATATATATATGTTTCTCTCAGTTTGATTTATTTACAGTCTTCATGTCAAAACAAACTTATTAAATTAAATCATTTAAATTCTCTGTATTTACTTTTTATCTTGAACAATAAAAGTTTGGAATCATATAATAAACTTTTACAATAAAAAAAAGTTCTTAAAATCTTTTTACAGCTCAGATATTATTCAGCATCTCAGTTTTCTTTGGATCATCTTGACGATCAACCTGACAGGAAGGATTGTTATGATGTTATGATCCAGTACAGTAGGTTCAGTTCTGGTTCTGGGTCCAGACATGGACGACGGTCCAGCTGTTAGTCAGTCCCTCCAGGATTGTCCAATCTCTAAACTCCTGCACGAACTCTTGTCCCTGTTTCTGGTTTTAAGACACAGACGTGCTCGTCAAACATCTCAGTTACCTGCAGAACTTCTTTCAGAGAAGCTGCTGCAAAATCAGACATTTCAGGCAACAATCCCCCAGCAGATTGAGGGCGTCGCTCCTCATCGCCGGCTGTTTCAACGTGTTTCTACGTCTTAAACAGTCTCAAAGGTTTGCAGGCTGGTAACATGAAATCATGTCCAGTTTAAAAAGGAGCAGAAATAAAGAAGGTGTTCTGATTCGAGCGTTAAATATTCAGGTCCACACGTTGTTTAATATCATTTAGTTTTCAACAGCCACCTTCACAAACCAGCTTCTGATCTGACCTCTTCATCACCCTCATCTCTGTTTGCACAGTGTCGTTACTACACAACATCCAGAGCGTCCTGAGCTTCCATTCATTTGATTTATTCATTAAAAGCTCATCAAACGAGTCTCTAAATCTGCGTGCAGGTCGAGTTTTATTTTATCTTTTTTTTTTACTTTCTCTCCATTTTCTCTGCGCTCTCTTGTCACTTGGTGTCCTGGGCAGCCGAGCGGCGTGTTGACTGCGAGCGGTGCTGAGCAGCAGCGAACACGCCGTCCACATGAAAATCACTCTAAATTTTTTAGATTTTGGCTTTTTTTTGTGAGAGCTGCTGTAAAACGTGAAAACAAGGAACCTCCATCGCGTGTCGTTGTGTGCATGGGTATGTAAATGATGCTGCTGCGGAGTGTTTTCACTTGAAGGGAGATCAGATCATGCATGTGTGTGAAAGTAAAGGTGTGTGTGTTTATTATGTGTGTCAGTGTGTGTGTGTGTGTGTGTGCCATGTCCCTCTGCTGTCACACCACGCCCCATGATTCACCTCCTCATTACCCATCAGCCCTATCACACGGCCGACCCGGCGATGGTTACACAGCCGAGTGAGCGAGCGCCTCGGCCTTGTCGAAACGCAGCTTTTGAAGATGATGCAACACGAAGGACGAGCCCGGCCGCTGCTTTAAAAGAAGTGAATCCAATGTTTTTTTTAAAAGCGCTCAGTGAGAAGAAAGTACAGACAGAAGGAGGAGGAGGAGATGAAGGAGGAGGGTTTGAGATGTAGAACATGAAGAAGACAGGCTGTACATCACTTTGTGTTAGCGGCTGAACACAAGCTCGTGGACGGAGGGAGGAGGTGGACTGAGGAGGCTGCAGCACCCCGAAAACCAGCATCAATTAACAACACAAAGACTCAGCACAGAGAGAGAATGTGGACTGAAGTGTCCACGAGACGTAGAAACAAAGTCTAAAGTTGCTCTACGCTCAGTGCTGACTGGACACTGATCACACCTGAGTGACCACGACTCTGCTCTGTGTGCAGAAGTAAACCTGTCCATCATTAACCAATCAGGAGGCGAGAGGATGAACTGCAGCCACTTCCTGTTCCAGATCAAGTCTCCAGCTGCTTTATATCAACAGGAGGAGGAGAGGAGGACTTTATATCATCAGGAGGAGGAGAGGAGGACTTTATATCCTCAGGAGGAGGAGAGGAGGACTTTATATCATCAGGATGGAGAGGAGGACTTCATATCCTCAGGAGGAGGAGAGGAGGACTTTATATCATCAGGATGGAGAGGAGGACTTTATATCCTCAGGAGGAGGAGAGGAGGACTTTATATCCTCAGGAGCAGGAGAGGAGGACTTTATATCATCAGGAGGAGGAGAGGAGGACTTTATATCCTCAGGAGCAGGAGAGGAGGACTTTATATCCTCAGGAGCAGGAGAGGAATGTGAAAGATGGTTATTAAACATGTGAAGAAGAAACATTAAGATCCTCTGATGGAAGAGAGACGTACCGACCTCGCCGCCTGCTGAGGAACGAGAATCAAAGAGAAGTGAAGGTGAAATAAACGGCAGCTCAGGAGATTTTAAAGACACTGAGAACGGTTCGAAGACTGAGACGTTGTTCAGGTCTTCAGTTTTCTACAAACATCACGAGAGTCAGTCAGAGTCAAATCCCTCAAACATCAGCAGGACAGAAGCACTCAGAGTATCTTTGATTCAACTTCAAATAAAAAGATCTTATGTACTTGAATCATTTTCTACATCTCAGTATGACCAAGCAGAAAATATGAACATTTATTAAATAAAAAAAAATACATTAAAAAAAACAATTAGTTTAGGCTCTGATGCAGGATGTAGTAAAGTTATTAGATAAATGAAGCAGAGTGGAAGTATGAACATGGAAATACTCAAGTAAAAGTACAAGTTACTCAGAATTGTGCTTTAGTTAATGTAGTTACATTCTATTAAACATGTTAAAAAACAGAGTGTAACACACACACACACACACACACACACACACACACACACACACACACACACACACACAGCAGCACTTTTTGTTTCATATAGCGATGCTGCCCTCATGTGGCGGCAGGCGGTACTGCTGAGTCACTCCATATCCTGAGTTCTCTGCTGACACACACAGACACACACACACAGACACACACACACACACACACACACACACACACACACACACTGGCCACTTCATGAGGTACACCTGTCACACCGTCACTAAAGGCAAAAACACTCAAGATGATCAACATCGTCAGAAAGATGTTTACAAAATAAGAGGTGTTTCTGGTATTTTGTCCACCCTAGAAGAATCTTAGAAACACCTTCCAGCAACAACAACACAATAATCAACAACAACAACAACAACAACAGTTATCAATAACTTAAATTTTATGGATTTGTTGTAAAAACCTGTAAAAACGTTGAGTGTGTTATTTCCTCGACAACATGTGGACAGAAATATAGAGGACCATGTAGGGAGGTGTGTGTGTGTGTGTGTGTGTGTGTGTGTGTGGCCGAGGCACATGCAGAGCACACACATTTTCACTACTACAGCTCCTCCACCAGCCAATGGGGTTGCAGGAAGGTATGAGGAGGCAGCCAATCACGGCTCAAGCTGAATATGAACTGTGTTTGTTTGAGTCCAGAAAACGTGTCAATGTTTACAACGTGTGTGTGTGTGTGTGTGTGTGTGTGTGTGTGTGTGTGTGTGTGTGTGTGTGTGTGTGCAGTCAGGACATTTTGTCCTCTCGTCTTCGGCGGGCTGAGAAATACTCGGCTTTCTTTTATTGTTTTACTGTTTGATAGTTTTTTTATGGCTGGGTGGCTGTTTATTGATTCATTGTTTTATTGACGTATCGATTGATAATTATTATTGTTTTATGGGTCCGGTGCATAATCTGGTACACAGTGACAAGTGGATTTAACATGTTTTAATCTTTCTGTGATCTTTCTCTTCTTTTCGTATTTTGTGTCATTTGTCAGTAAGTTGAAAACTTTACCGCACACACACACACGCACACACACACACACACAGTGTTGGTAAAGGTGTGTACAGGTACAGGTGACACGAGAACTGGATGCACTCAGTTTTTCCATGAAGCATTTTAAAGAATATCACATTAGAAATTTTATGGAAAAAGCAAAATGAAAATTTAAAAAACGTCCTTGAACACACAGAAAAACATTTATTTTTGTCTTGATGTTTAACAGAAACAGATTCTGATGTAATGTAATGTAACAGATTCACATTTTTATTATTTATTTGTTAGCAGTCACTCACATGCAGAACAAATCAGTCAGCTAAAATAAACAAGATTAAACAAACTGTGTGAAGCTGTAATCTGTAATCTGTAAAGTCACTAAACTTATTAAACAAACGTGGTGGAGCTCAAGGTGACAAAAAAAACACCTCAAGTAAGCGTACAAACTGTTTTGCATATGCAAGGACGTTTTTTTTATTTCTATTTTGCCGTTTCCATAAAATTTCTGATGCGATGCGATATATACGCAGAAAATAAAAGCATGTGTAACGTACACACTGTGACAGCCTGCAGCTACAGATCTGTACAGAACAGTCTGTGTGTGTGTGTGTGTGTGTGTGTGTGTGTGTGTGTGTGTGTGTGTGATGGCAGCAGGTCATCTGGTTCACTGACATACCAAACATACTGAACATGTCTGCTGCAGCTACAGGCCGACAGCAGCTTCACTCACACACCCAACGCAGCGTAACACAACGTAACACTCTGCGTCTCAGCTGCACACCAGCCTCCATTCAAATTCTTATGAATTTACACTGTTAGCTTCACCTCTGATCAAAGCGTACGATCAGATAAATCACCACGTTGGTTCTGTTCACGTTGATACTGTGACTGTAATACTTTGTTCATGCTTCGCTTCACATCCAAACCTGAGCGTCGCAGGCTGAAGCTCACTCAGCGGCTGTATTAGAGAACATGTCGACTCAGAAGCACTGTGCAACCTGTGCAGCTGCAGACATCTCAGCCACACCTGTCGCCATATTAGAAGATGGCGTCCATCTTCTTCTAAAGCTCAGTTATTTCTCCCAGCAGGGGAACAGCTGTCCATGAGCTCGACGCTGTTTGCATCCCTGATAAAAAAAGCTGCACTCTGGGCAGCGGTTCAGAGACGTGGAGCCAGATGAAGACTAAACAAACAGATCAGTGGACTTTGCAGCATCACGTTGTGAATGCTCTCAGCTTCTATATCGGGAGTCCAAACAGTCAGTCAGCAGTGTGATGTTTCAGCAGCGACACGCTGCCAGCTTCCTAGAAGAACGCAGACAGTTTGAGGGACAGAAATAGCCTCACTTCAGTCCGCTGCGTGGAAACGAGACGGGTCGATGGCGGCTGGTGCTCGGTCACTGTTTGCTCTGTGTGAGATCTTTGGTCCCTGCAGACGGAGGAGGGTGTCGATGTGGAAACACGGCTGCAGAGGCTGTTTTACAACATCTCAGCATCTAAGGCCACACAGTCCATCAGTCCCACCTTCGGACTGACGCTCCGTTAAATTTAAAGATATAATAAGTTCACTCACAGAGAAGTGCTGGCAGAGGGTTCATCTGAACATCTGTAGACTTCAATATCAGAAAAAGTAAAGTACAAGTTTTAATGTGTTCCTATCTGTCCCTCCTCTGCAGACCAGCTGCCTGCCTGCCTGCAGCAAACATCCAAACCCTCAGACAGAACATCACAAATAATACAGGCAGGAACAGTTATAATGATGGTCTTTTGAGGAAGAATGACACTTTTTCTCTGACGTATCTGTGGTTTGCAGAAACATGATCAGCTAACATCATATCCTGGAGACTGGAGCGCAAAATGAGACGCCTCGGTTCAACTCGGACGCTTTTAACAGTCCGACTGCTTCAGCCTGAACACGACGGACGTGCAAATGTTTCGTGAGTTGACCGTCGCAGGCCGAAGGTTTGACCACTGCAGATGTCGTGCTGTCATGTTATTGGGGATTTTTTTGTGTGCAGTTATTGGAATAATAAACCTGACACACACTCTCGATAATGTGAATGAGGTCTTGAATTAAAGGCTGGATCTACGTGGAGCTCCTTGCTGCGGCTGCTGCACATCTTACATCCAGAAGGCCCTCCGACA
>NC_051055.1:30540905-30563405 GCF_904848185.1 Acanthopagrus latus
CACACACAACACACACAACACACACACAACACACACACAACACACACACACACACATACAGACACACTCTTAATCAGTCACTTGAGCCGCTATAAAACAATAACAAGTGGGAGGGCAAACACACACACACACACACACACACACACACACACACACACACACATATTTGTAGCAGCTCCCAACAGATTAGGAGTGTGTCACCCTCCTCCTCCTCCTCCTCCCTGGAGTATTTCCCATGATGCTCTGCTCCTCGTGGCTTTTGTTTTGACGCCGTGGAGACTCTGTGCTGCTGCTGCTGTGAACGAGGTAACACAGTCAGCGCGATGATTCAGCTCCGACAGGAAACTCGACACACTCACTGCTTCTCTGTTTTCTGCTGTTGTTTCTGTGAAACCAGCAGACTGACGATAACGTACTCAACTGTTGTCAGAGCTTTCGACCACATCCAGCCGTCTTCTTCAGCAGTGTGTTAGTACAGGTGTCCACACAGTCTGTCCACCAGGAGACTCGCATTCAGACGTAGAAAATCACAGAGATACTCGAGTAAAGTACAGATACAAGAGACAAAGTATTTGTAGTCTTTCACATGACACACACACACACACACACACACACACACACACACACACACATACAGACACACATACACAGACATACACAGACACACAAACAAAGACTCACTCATGTGATTGGCTACGACAGCAGCTGTTCCTGGTTGATCTCCAGGCTCTCTGTTGTTATTTCATGGCAACAAGCCGCACCCTGCTGTGACCCTGATCCACTGTATCACACACACACACACACACACACACACACACACACACACACACACACACACACACACACACACACACACACACAGGGATCAGTGGATCCACATCAGAGCTCACTTCAGTTTCCAGACATGAATCCATCTGCAGCTTCAGAACGTCTGAGCGTCTTATTAACAACACAAGCTTCATGTCTTCAGCACTGGGAAGCAAACAGATGATAATAACAGACAAGAAGAAACGAAACACATCAGGTTACAATATCACAGTTACATAACAGACATACAAACGTAGATCGTCAAAACGCTGCAGAACGTCCTCAGGTCTCCGTCTTTCCCCTCACCAAGTCCTTCTTGTGCCCACAGAGTACTTTTACTAGAGTTGTACACTTTCACCTGAGATTTGGTGAAGTCAGAGTCTGAGTGAGCGACAGTTCTTGAGTTCTTGCTGCTGTAGCTGCTCCGCAGCACCACGTCCACATGGATGTGTAGAGCAGCCATCTTGGATTTGGAGGTCTGCTGAGGTGTGTCAGACGGTTGTACCAGTTGAATGTGTCGGTCCAGCTGTAACTCCTGACCCGGTTCTAACGGGTCATTATGGACCCCACAGCTCTTCACACTGACCCGCCTCAGACCGGTTTACAAGAGCTGAAGGGACGACGTGATTCTGTGCACCTGATGGCTTCATACATCAAATCATGCTTCTGGTCTGAGCTCGGTGGTTCTACGGACCAGTTTGTTGATGAAATGTGGACACAACGTCCTCACGAGTCCGTCAGCCGTCACAGAGAGAAACAGAAGGACGTCTGTTCTGTTTTTCAGGAAATCGCTGCTTTTCTGCGTGAGAGCTTGAACCTCCTGCAGAGAGGAGAACCACACACACACACACACACACACACACACACACACACACACACACACACCATGGGCTGAAAAACTACATTTGTGTGTGTGTGTGTGTGTGTGTGTGCAGGATTATCTCCATGGTTTCTTGGCAGATTTCAGCTCAATGTTTTGACAACAACGACTCTCAGAGAAACAGGGATGAAACATCCTGATCCTAACAACAAGCACCATATTTGTGTGTGTGTGTTTGTGTGTGTGTGTGTGTGTGTGTGTGTGTGTGTGTGCTTGGATTAAAAAAAAAAGTTCATCACAAATTTTCAAATGTTTAATTTCAGTTTCATTTGAAAAACTTTTACAACAAAAGCATGAACCTGTCACCATCAGAACTGTGATTGACGAGCTGCGTGTAACATTTCTGAAGGATCTTTGTTTGTTTGTTTGTTTGTTTGTTTGTTTGTCTCCTGGTTTTAAACTGCTGATGTTCCACCAGGTTTCTGATCTTTGGCTTCAGCTCGGCGTCAGTGGATCTAAAGCTCTGTGATTGGCTGAAAGGCACCCTGGGAGTTGTAGTTGACTTCTAAGTTGCTTGGCTATGGTTTACTCTGTGTGTGTGTGTGTGTGCGTGCGTGTGTGTGGTGTGTGTGTGTGTGTGTGTGTGTGTGTGTGCGTGCGTGTGTGTGGTGTGTGTGTGTCTGCGTGCGGTGTGTGTGTGTGTGTGTGTGCGTGCGTGTGTGTGTGTGTGTGTGTGTGTCTGCGTGCGGTGTGTGTGTGTGCGTGTGTGTGTGTGCGTGCGTGTGTGGTGTGTGTGTGTGTGTGTGCGTGCGTGTGTGTGGTGTGTGTGTGTTAGCCAGCTTCGATCCTTCATCTCAGAGGAGCGTGTTCCAACATGGCCGACTGACTGCAGATAACAACTGAAACCAAAAGAAAACACATTGTACCTGCTCTAATCACTGTGTGTGTGTGTGTGTGTGTGTGTGTGTGTGTGTGTGTGTGTGTGTGTGTGTGTGTGTGTGTGTGTGTGTGTGTGTGTGTATTCATAGTGCAGCATATTATTATATGACTGCACATGCTGTCATAAAGTTTCAGCGTGTAATAAAGTTCCAATAATTCTGAATCGTTTCAGCAATAAACTCATTATCTGCACATTGTGTGGCCACAGAGGAGTGTGTGTGTGTGTGTGTGTGTGCGTGCGTGTGTGTGTGCTGTCCTGAGTGTGTTATATAACAGTAGACCAGGCTGGTGTTGTGAGCGTGCCCAGCTCAGCAGAACATGACACAACAGCTGTGTGTTTTATCAGTTTTGTCTGAAGCAGCAGAGTTCACTGAAATTAACTTTCCCTCGAGTTCATCAAACTCTGCCGGACTGCAAATGTTCTGCTGCTCTCAAATATTAGCCTCCATAAAGAAGAAAGTGATGACAGAGCCACATCGTGTCAGCGTCCTCCGCTCACCCACAGCTGGATCTCCTCACTTTTACTGAAGTCTTGTATTTCTGTGTGTTTTTAAAGAACTGATGGATGTCGAAGTTTTGTTTTCTTTAAGAGTTTTACTCCAGGAACAAATCACCTCTGATGGTTTGATTCTGAAACATTCCTGTACACGTTTTAGTACTTTGCTGCAGCAGTGAACCGACTTTCACTCCAGCTGTAATGTTTTACATTTCTTTGACAATTCTTATGTTACAGTCAAACTGAATCCTGATGCAGCTGATTGTAAACACACTGATAAAAATATGATTGTTCTGTTTTACTGCCTTGTTCCTCTGACAGGTGCTTCCTGCAGGAACCGGTTCTGGAGGCTGATGGAACCGTTGGATCCAAAAGCGCCTCGACTCTTCTGCAGGCAACAACAGTTTGATGAGTGAGGCAGCATCAGGTGTCACGTCCACGATGTGAGTCAGTCATTACCGACATCCTCAGAGGAGGAAGGAGTTCGCCTGGTCGTGTCGCCGATCCGTGGTGCAACAATCAAACGTGTCCCCGGAGGGACGCCGGTGCTAGGAACTAATGGCTCCTCTGGGAAACAGCCGGGGCTGATGGGGCTGTTTGTGTCGGTCGCAGCTGAAACAACCTGCCGACTGATGAATCAGCAGCACAGATGGTTATGCAGATTTATGTTTTTCACATTAATAAAATGATGCTAATTTTAGACCACTTAACATAATGAATGGATTTTTTTTTGGAGCATTTGTTGTTTTGATGAGAGGATCGTGAGATGTGAAGAATTCAAAGCCTGTCACACCATTTATACATGTTCTTAATGTTTTATTGTGTGGTTGCAGTGGAAGTCATGTAAATATATACGTGTGTGTGTGTGTGTGTGTGTGTGTGTGTGTGTGTGTGTGTGTGTGTGTGTGTGTGTGTGTGTGTGTGAGTCCGTAAGAAGCACGAGGCGTCATGAATCCGCTCTTAGGCCAAAACAAAGGGAGATGCACGCAGGTGTATTTATTAACAAACATCTCAACTAAACACGTGAACTGCAGATTTGAGGAGGAGGGAGACGGACCACCTGCAGCCAGAACCTGAAGGATGAAACAAACACAAACAGAACCCCACAGGACATAGCGCTCATAACGCAGACTGGACCCGTTCACAGTGTTATAACACAGGTGCCGTATGAAAGCAGCTGTTTATTAAAAGCAGCCGACTTTAAGACCATCGCAGCCCGAAGCGCCTTCCAACAACCCAACCTGACAAACCGGACCGAGAGTCGCAAAATAAGAGCCACGCTAACCCAGCTGGGTTTAAGGCTGCTGGCTGATGTCTGGTCTCAGGACACTGATGTTTCCACAGAGACCCGTCTGGACGGGCCCGTGTTCTGACCCACTGAGCGGCGAGGAGAGGTGGACTCTGTGTTTGTCACATCGACGCTTGGCGCTCACACACGGTCGCAGCTGACGTCAAACTTCGGATGTAAAGATTCTGACCTCATCGTCGTCACTAACATGATTGGTTGTGAAGGTGATGACATCACCAGAGCCTTTGTGAAAGAATACGTTGACACTTACTTTGTGTACTGTTTGGTTGTTTGGTGTCAAAATTAAGTGATGTAAGAAGTACAAAGATTTTCTCTAAATGTAGCGAAGGAAAAGTATGAAATACAGTTCGGCAGAGAACGTAAATACTGAAATTCAAATACTTGATAGCGGCGCCGCAGACGGTTAGAAACTGCGCCTGCTCTCTGCAGCGCTGACGATAACAATGAAGTGTGTCCGAGCTCGTGAGATAAGAGCGGCCGTGTCAGAGAGTTTAACACGACGCTGACAACGTGAAACTAAAACTCCATCTGCAGTCCAGACACTTGATAAATGACTTGCATTAAAGAGCTGGTGGATGTGTGCAGCATGGGAGCGGCTGCCTCCGAACACAAACATCTACAGTCAGCTGAAAGTTAAACACACACACACACACACACACACACACACACACATGTGTACCGTACAGTGTTACGTAACTCTGTACATTCAGAGAATCAGTAACTTGAGGGGAAGCGATCAGGTCGCGGCGCCCAGCAGGAGTTTTACAAACCGTCGTCACGTAATCTCTGTTTTCTCAATCCCACAATGCCACAGGAGTGGAGGAGGGCTGTGAAGGAGGAGGGAGGGTTCAGAGAAACTGCTTTACACTCCTCACATACATCTGCAGCTCGTGTTCACACACACACACACACACACACACAGCACATGGTGTCTCTGTGAGTTAAGATTATGTAACTTTCCTTTGGAGACGCTGGTGGAGCTGCTGCTGTATGAAGCAGGTCACATGTTCTCCACTTTGTTTCTGTGAGTTATTCCTCGTAATAAACTCTGAACATGTTGAGAGGAGAGCGATGTGGTCGTCGTCGCTGCAGGATCATCTATACAACAAGTTAGTGCCGGGTGAGATAAAGAGAAAGTGACATTACAAACATGATTTTAACTGACGGGAGGTTCTGGTAGATCTCAGCTGTGACGTAAACTCACGTCCACTAAGAGTTCTTGTGTTTGTCTCTGACTCTGAGACCTTGTGAAGTGAGATGTTATAGGACGCATTCATGTGAAGATTTGAGTTTTGAATCTCATCCCCTGCCCGTCAGACGCCATCCTGAAGCTTCAGTTTTTGATGAATTTGTGGTCTCAAAACATTTTTTTTCAAAATAGGACATTTAAATATTCAGTCATGACTTTGCAGATAAATTATTTCTGGCAGCTGTGACTCGCGCCTCCTCCGTCGTCCTCCTGCAGCATCTCACCTCGAACCAGACGCTTTTACATCATGTTGTCAGAATAAAATCTTGAGTCTGTCAGTGACAAAACAGAGACTTTGAGGAGACGTGACTCTCACAGTTGGAATTGTCTCCACAGGATTACCTTGCAGTCGCACTGTTGCTGCCAGCGGAGGAGATCTGCTGGACACGTTTTAAATCATTTGCACACAAAAACACGTGAACACGGGTTTGAAAATACAGGAATTTCCCTCTAAAACTGTTTTAAAAGAATAAGTCACTTTAAACCACAACACTGGACCTCGTTTCCACTTGTCTAAATAGCATGTTTCTCACCCAGTCGAAGATGTAATATGTCAAAATCATATATTTTTGATCAGTTGTGTTCTTATATTATCCCACATTTGAGAATGTTCAGTTTGGTAACTTCCAGGAGAGAGCCAGAGAGCGAGGAGAATAAAACTTTAACACTTCATCTCGTTTGTAAGCCTGAGTCACGTCAGACAAACTTTTATAAAACTAAAAGTGTTCACACCCGAAATGTTAATAATCCCTCCGTACACAGAACAACTGTGTGCACACGACTACAGGAAAGTTGTGCTCGCTTCCAGATAAGTTTGATGAAACCTGGAGGTTTGACTCCAGCTCATATGTGAGAATAAAACAAAAGTTTAAAAGAAAAAAAAGGAAAGTCTCCTTTAAGTGACGTTTCAGGGCAGCATGTAGCATGTAGCATGTAGCATGTAGCCGAGGCCACGTCACTGCTTTCCCTCCACACAGTCGTGACGTGTCGTGGCTTCTCGTCAGCTGAGTGACCCTGAGAACATGTTTGAACAACACAACAATAACTTTTCTATTCAATCTGCTGTTAATAATGGAGGCTGTGATGATGTTTCTCTGCATGTTTACAGCACCGGCCCGCGGGCCTGCAGGCTCCACAGCTCCACAGCAACAAATAAATCCTTTGATATCACTTCCTGCCATGTGCCACCTCCTCACATTCCTCCTAGAGAGAGAGAGGTGTGTCTGAGAGAGAGGCCCTATAAAAATGGCCTCTCTGGCTCTCGCTCTCTTTGAATGGAGGAAACAAACTCGGTGAACTCGAGCCGCTGGCAGCCGACCAACTGCTGTCAAAGTTGATCCTCCGGCTGAAAGGCCTGTTTTCTTTCCTGCTCGCTCTCCATTCAGCTCAGCCGGCTTCAGTGGCACCACATGCGTCCTGCTGAAGTAAAGTGTGGACGCTCAAACATAATCATTACAGAAAGTTTACAGGATTTGTAGCAACAAAATGTAAAAGATACACTTCACAAATCACAATGCTCAAACTTCACAGGAATATACTTTAGAGAGTGGCTGCAGTTTTACAAGAATCAGCTTTTAAAGGACCAGGCTGTAGATATTTAGTAAATCACACGTGCAGAGCAAAACTAACATGTTAGTCCACCTCTCAGAACTGTCGGACGTCCTGGTTGTGGTTCCTGTCGGAGATGTAAATATTAAAAAACACCTCACAGATATTCAGTTTCATTTTGAGGAGGGGTTAGTAGTTTTTGTTCACACAAGCAGGAGAATATGGTGTGTTTGTTGGGGACTATTTTCAGAGGCGGATTAATCCACATTTGGTGCTCTGGTGAGTATCTGGGGCAGCAGGTTGGTGCGTCACTGCCCGATCCGTGTCGCCCAGACAGCTCGCAGAACCGGCTTTTCCAACGGTACATTGTTGTTTAGGGCTAGTTAGCAAATGTTGTCATGCTAACAGGCTAAATAAAATGCTTCAAGGTAATTCACTTGTCATTACACAACATGGTGTCTGTCAGTTTGTTCTGCACCTCATGTCACTTTGGATACACGTCTGCCAGAAGAATGAATGTAGATGAGTGAATATTAACATCACATGAGCCTCATCAACATGTTGACTCATGAGCTCACTGATGTTAGCCGTTAGCTCTGAGCTGAGTTTCAGCCCCACAGAGCTGCTAACACGACTGTTTGGACTCTGACGATAAGCCTGATAAGCCTTCAGACTGTCAACTTCCTGGTTTGTATTTCAACACCAACTGGAAGACTATTGTTGGTCCACACTTCACCTCTTTATTTAAACCCTGAGGACCCTCTGCAGCTGCGAGTGTGACGGGTTCAGTCCTCACCAGCACCAGAACCTGACCCACACTGTGACCACCTCAGGGTCCCTACAGAGCTGGACACTGTTTTCCATGTGTGTTGTTATTTAGAAGGTTTCTTAATCTCCTCTTTAGTTCAACCGACGTCCATGTTTATCTCTCACACTGAAGGATTACAGTAGGTTTGTGAACAAAGAGAGAGGATGAGGTCACACTAACAGCGTTCCTGTGGCGGCGGCGGCGCTTCAGGGAACTTGTGAGCGCAGCAGCTGCTGCTGCAGACAAACAGGAATTGTATCTGCGGCGCTGTTTACAACCACCGCTGACTCACATACAGGAAAACATGAAAGACAGAGGAAGTGTGTGACCCAGTTCTCTGCCAGCTCACTTCCTCGTGTTGTGGACCGACTGCTCGGTGTGAAGACAAAGACTCCAGCGTTGGAAGCTGAACTGGAGGAGGACTCGCCTGACTCACAGACACTCGTGGATATAACTGTTGTTTACATGGACAGTCACAGTCAGTCTCCTCCACATGCAGTGATGAAACACATGCAGACACACTGTACACAGTAACAGGAACACCTTAACACAACAGTCCCTACAGCAGTTTATGAGATTGAGTTCCCTGTCCATTAGTCACTGTTGTATCCATGACTTCTCCTTATTTTTCACCCCTGATTCATTCATTCTTCTTCCACAATTAAAACAAGTGATTATATTAGTGAGAGTGAAATCAGCCTTCGTCTGGTTTCTTTATCAGGTGACGAACACAGACTCCAGCTGCTTGGTGGTACAGAGAGTTATTTCTTCAGTGTACGAGCTAAATGACCGTCGGCTGTTGTCTTTGCTTTGTGTGAACACTGTGTGCAACATGAGGCGACGCGACAGTCGGCCTTCGTGGCGGCCTGACGTCAGTTTGGTGTTTCGGGGCTCTAACAGTGCAGTTTCTGGGGTCGCTGTGGTGGCGTATGAGGGTGTTAATGACATCGTGTCTGCCCACTGATGTTAGAGAAGAAGAAATACGAAGGTCTCTGTGGTATTTACTTTGAGCTTTAATGGCTACATATTTAAAAAAAATCACAAGTCCTCTGAACTTCATCAAGTAAGTTGAGGTTAAAAGTTGATTCTTGACTGCGGTGCCACACCTCATCACATCCGGTCAGATATGATCTTCCTCAGCAGATGCATTTTGCTCAGTTATCATACGAATGATAAAGCTTTGAATGTATTCATTTCTCTTGATCGTCTTAACATGTAATCCGTCACTTGTGTCGCACTGTAAACTGCGCTAACGTGTGAAAGGTTCAAGTTAGATTTGATTTATTACGTTTTTATTTTGCACTTTTACAACCTGACAAACACAGATAACAGCAGCTCAACAAACAACAGACACACCCCGACATTAATCTAATCTCAACTGCACAAACCTATAAAGGTTTCATTAATATGAATAGTGTCATGTTATTATTAGTAGTAGAAAGCCCTCCAGGAGATGTATTTATGAGCAGGATATAAACTGCTTGTTTTGACCGCGAGGAGGATTGAAGTCATTGTTTTTATTTCAGGAAGCGATGACAGTTTATCTTGGTTTCACATTCTGGTGTCGCTCCAAACGGCCACAACCTCACTGGATTCCAGTATGACTGGACTCACTGCTGCTGCCATTGAGACACACAGGAAGCATCAGCCGGGCCCTCTGATTGGCTGTCGTACCACGTGTGGCAGTAATAGTAGCTCCTTATATGGCCATGAGGACTCTCTTTGACTGGAGCATCAGGTTTAGCCCGGGTGCCGTTTCTCAGAAACAGAAATGTACACTGTGTTCTCTCACACGCACGCGCACACACACACACACACACCCTTATTGTCAGTGTATAGACGCTGGATGCCTGAGGAAGATCCACACGTTCACACATCACACACACTACTATTTTAACTGCATCCATGGATTCAGATGTATTATTTATCAGAGTATGTCGAGATGTGTCTGATTGTTTCTGGAGACTTCATGGTGATCCACGTGTTACATCATGTTCTTTAAGTCTCAGCTGCTCTGTCGAGGTTTCATCATCCTGTATCACTATATGCTGCCTTTTAATAGATAATTTATTGATTTACTGGGATTATACTTAGAGATCTGTTCTACACATTCTGGGTCAAATCTCTTTTCTTTATGCATGGCTTTCAAAATATGTGAACCCATCTTCATGCATCATTTGTGGTGTCAGCTGCTCTCAAAATAAAGTGTAAATGTGAAGGCTGTAAAACTGGAATTCCTTATTGGGTCACAGAATTTGGTGCAACACCGAGTTACACAACATATTCTGTGTTTAATTCATATGTGTCCTAATTGTAGCATGAGGTCGGTTTAACATAGATAGTTATAATAATAATGATGATGATAATGATGGGTGAAGGTGAGAGGCTGTCTGCGGCGGATTCAACATGGCTTCACCATTTTGTTTTGAGGAGAAAACGCGCTTTTGTTTGTTTTGCCCGGACAGACAGCAGCAGACAGTTGGGACTTATGTAATGTCCATTTGAAGGGAACGGTCCACAGCCGCGACGTGTTCAGGGGGAGACGGAAATCACATCACCGGCACAGACACATTAAAGTGCGCTTGTAAATCAGCTGTTGCTTTTTAAAGTTGTCTATGATTCCGACACGTTATAAAATGTGATTTTAATGCTCAGCCGAGCGAGTCACGTGTCACTGTGCTAGTTATTTTGATTGAAAGAACACCCCTCCCTCTTGCAGGGAATATGGTACGGTCCACGACGCGTCACCCATTGTTTACAAATCAACTGAGCTTGTTGGTCAGTGCCGAGCGGCGTGCAGAGAGCGAGCAGCGGCCCGGCGGCTCTCATCCACACCGACAACAACACACCGACAAACACCCTCCAGAACCGAGACGCAGCAACCCGCCACGATGCCGTGTCGGAAGGAGAACTACATCTTTCTGGAGCAGTCCGTCACCGTCGACTCCAAAGAGGTGGACGCGCTGGTGACGAGAATCGGCGAGGCGCTGCAGCTCCACAACAACAACGGCGGCCACCAAAAGACTGTGTCCGTGTCCATGTCGTGTCTGCACGGGCTCACCGGCGGCACTACCGGCGGCGTCAAACCGGCGGCCATCATCGGCGGCAGCGCGACGGCTCCGGCGCAGAGACGCAACGGCTGCTGCATGCGGCTCCGGAACCGGGGACACCGGGGGAGCAGCAGGGCAAGCCCGTATAACATCCCCGGGTCTAACGGTGAGCAGGACTGGGACCAAATCAAACCGTGGAACAAAAAGCGGATCACCGTGGAGGAGGACGATCCGCACCGGTTGCTCCAAGAGCTAATATTATCGGGGAACCTGATTAAAGAGGCCGTGAGGAGGCTGCAGTTCTCCGCCGCAGACTGTGGAGATTTCCCCAAGGCGGCGGACAATGTGCCGTGCTGATACCGTGACGGCCGGACCGGGGACCGGGTCTCCCTCCCGGGTGGACACAGACACGGAGACTGTCCACACACACAGGACTGTTTAGAGCTAATTTTCACAGGACTGGTAGCTACGTTTTTCTAATTTCATCGATTATCCTGTAACGGTTGTTACGCTACGTTGGCTAGCAGTTAGCCTAGCTAGCTAGCTAGCTAGCTGGCTCGCTAGCCGCCCGGCTAATGAGCCGTGTTGTTTATGTTTGAATGTCGCCGTGTGGGTCAGACGGTCCGGTCCGGGTGCAGTGGAGCTCTGACGCCACCAGGAGCTCACCTGACCGCCATTTTCATGAGACAGAAAGGAGGAGAAGCGTTGACCTGATTTAAAGGCTGGTGTTGTTGTGAGACGTGTTTCAGTGAAAGTCCCGAACAAAAGGTTTTCTCCTCCTCCGCCTGATGGAGGGTGAGTCACGGTGAGAGGTGGCAGGAAGTCCCGGCTCATCCATTTCTTATTTACCACTGCATCCCGGGACTGTTCACGTGGGGGGGGGCGGGGAGGGGGAGCAGGCCGATAATAAGGGGGGGGGGGGGGGCTGGATGTCTATTTTGTTTACAATCTAAGCTGGGTGTTAAAAGCTGCTGCACAGGGAGGAGGAGGGAGGAGGTGCTCCTCCATGTTGTTCACTGTGTTGTCCTTTAGCTCACTTCACCAGTGTGCCCTACAGATTGGTGGAATGAGCCTTTAGTTACACTGGTTTATGCTCATGAAGCTGATTATTTCCCCTCAGAGGTTCATGTTTGACCCCCGGGGTGTGAAAGGGCGACACTCTGCACCTCCTGTCAGCAGCAGCAGCTCCACTTTTCTCCTCTTATATAGTTTTTTTGTTTTTGATGAAGGGGATCATGGACATCCAGCACGTGGAACCGAGTCGTGGGGGGGTCATGGGAACGCAGAGGAACCCGCCCTGTTCCCACAGCGCTCTGCTGATGTGTAGCTGTTTTGTTTGTAACGTTTGGGGAGAAAAGGTCGGCCGTCACATGACAACACTTCTGTGGTGCTTTCACTTGTTTGGGAATTCCGACCAGGAGTTCAGTTTATTTTCTATTTGTTTCTTCTCTGTGTAAAAGAAAAATCGCCACGACTGCTTCGTAACGAAGTATCTGATAATGTTCCTGAGTTTTCAGGGCCTTTTTTTGTTGTCTTAATAAACTCATTTTTGTTTTTCCAAACCCTCTGTGGAGTTTTATTGCCGGTCTCTCACTTGTTCTGTCCTGAGTTTGACTTGTTCTACATGTTGTCTCCCTGTTTCCTCCGGGCCTGTGAGTGTGGACAACGTGGTCTTGAAGGACACATGCTCATTATCAGCCTATAAATACCCCTCCCCCCCTCTGCCGGATCACAGCAGGCAGCCCAACCCCAGCGGTGAAAAACATGTTTTGCTCCGGTGGACTCGCCGGCTCACTCAGCCCGGCTGTGTGTCAGTCAAGGTCCTACACACTGATCACACTCCCTCTGCTGTCGCTGCTCCGCTACTGAGAGTGTGTGTGTGTGTGTGTGTGTGTGTGTGTGTGTGTGTGTGTGTGTGTGTGTGTGTGTGTGTGTGTGTGTGTGTGTGTGTGTGTGTGTCGTCATCCGTCACAGGAGCTGACGGGGCAGCTGACGACATGTTTCAGGTCTCTGGGTGGATGTTCAGCACACACACAGATCCCCCATTCATAGTGAGGTCTCACACACACACACACACTGCTGCCTTTGCAGGTGTTCCCTCCAATAATCACCTGCTCAAAAGAAAAAAGATGGTTTTTTTGTGTCCTGCTGCAGATTAAAAGCAGCCGTACATGAGGTTTTATTTCAGTTTAGTATTCAGGTCAACTAGAAGTGAATCACCATAAAGTTCATTCATGTAGGACTCCTCTTTTTTGTATCTTTTATGCTACTGGATACTTGAATTTCCATCGAGATAGATATCTACATTACAGTAATGGGTAAAAAAGATGTTTTAATTGAGGAAGATGAGCAGGTAGAAAACCCTGAATTTAAAGGTGCATAAACCCCCACAATGTAAATGTACTCCTCTCCTCCTGCTGATGATATGAAGTCAGGAGAAGTTTCATAGTCCACAAGCACCTGAAGTAAATGGACACTTGATTTAAAATGTAAAAACAACCAAAAAATAAATACAAATACTCTAAAACTCAATTAAAACTTTGCAGAATTAGCTGTTAGCACTTCCTGTTAGCAGTGAACCTGTGGATGTTCAGACAACAGTCACTGGATCACTGTGACACTGAAGAGAACTTTAAAACATCATTTTTCTAAGGCAAATTCTGCACATGTAAGAAACGTCTGTTTGGAGGATTTCTAAGCAGATTCACAGAGTTGTCCTCTCCTCCTCCTGATGATATAAAGTCGGGTGAAGTCTCATCGTCCAAGTCTTCAGAGACCCCAAACTGATGTGAAAATATATATTTAATGTTGAAGCTGAAAACTTCACGGTAGCTGCTGAACATCGGCCCAGTGGTGCTAATTCTGTCTTTTTTCAGATCAGTCTGGGATCTCAGGGCTTCCTGAGACCTAACCTGCATCCCAGCACACTACACTATTATTAAGTTGGCAAGAAAACAACTGAGTATGTCCCAATATGTATGTGAAAAAAATTTTGATTTTGATTGTTTAAAATCATCCAGTGGAGATCTTCCTCTGCTCATTAACATTTATTCAATAAAACTACACACTGCTCCTTTAATGGTGCATTAATCAGCACCTGTAATTTGTGATTTCTTTAACTATCAATAATAATTTGTATACAACAGTGTGAAACAAAGACCCTAAACAACATGTCCGCGTGTCCGGCCTGTGCAGATGTTTCTGTTTCAGTATGAAGTCAGAATGAACATAAAGCTGCTCTGTGTTCGTCTCCTCGGCAGCAGAGTGTTCTGGATGTGCTGCTGAGACTCTGAGTGTGAATGAGCTCGGCTCTGTGGGCGGCAGCTTTGTTCTGCGGGTCGTCCTCCCACACGGCACCGCTGACGCAAACCGACACAAATGGAGGATAAAAATAGAAAAGCTGCGGTCGTATTTGTGAGCTCTCTCATTTATAGAAAACTGTGATAAGAGACACATCAGATTACATAATCGTTACTTTTGGCCAGCTGGATTCAGGAAGGAGAAACATTCACTGTGCAGCTGAACAGAACCGAACACCGGGCCGGGCCATGTGGGGTGATATCACAGTTTACTGATATCTGATACACACCTCGATATTTAGAGCACTTCATTTATATAAGGACAAAATCAAATATCACAATACTTTTAAGCAAAGAGGCCCTACCTCAGTATTGATACTGCAACCAGGCTGTATTGATGACTATTGGTACTTTCACACAACACAAACACAATAAGATTTATGATCAATAATAAAGACAAGATAAAGACAAATATTAGAACAAGCAGAACTGCAAAGTTCGTGCTCTTCGTCAGAGGTCATACAACAGAGATATGTTGGGTTTCTTTTCCCATAGACTTCAATACATCTGACGCCACAATAACACTCAGTGACATGACGCCTCTTCATCGTTTTTTAGGTTCCTTAAACTCTTACGTCATATCACCGTGTAACGACATCCAGAATCTGAGACCACGTATAATCTCACATCAGGATAAAGCCAAAGAAACAAAAGAAACCTGCTGACTTTCAAAACAAAAGACAAGAAATAGTTTCTTGTTTGCTCTTCTCTTGCACACACACACATACACACACATACACACCCAAACACACACACATATACACACACACACTGTGTTTCTAGTGGAATAACTTCATGAATGAACACGATTGAAAAGGTATGTTAACCTGTTTGCCAACTTGGCACTGTTGTAATTACGCAACATAACACAGTAGTGGAAACGTACAGCTTCATGTTTTCACTCTCAGATTCATCTTTTAAATCTGCACCTGGACCGTTTTTATGACTCATCCCATCTTCAGGAACTGCAGACTGTTGAGGATTATCTGAGCAGCTCATCAAAACTGAGGAGTCAGATAAACAGATAAACAACGAGTTTAAAGAGTTTTCTGGTTTTAACTCAGTAAACAGCACCGCGTCTTGTTTAAACACCTAAACATGAAGAGTAACTGGGTATATATGAATGTGACCAGTGTGAAGAAGAAGAAGAAGAAGAAGAAGAAGAAGAAGAAGAAGAAGAAGAAGAAGAAGAAGAAGAAGAAGAAGAAGAAGCCTGTCTGTCCTCCTCAGTGGTTATAAACTCTGAGCGTCACTCTGATCAGTCTGCTGGTGTTTTGTTCCCTGATGATCCGGCTGGTTCACTCTGCAGTGTAATGACTGCAGGACACCACTAGAGGGCAGAGTGGCATCAGAGCACAGAGGACACCTTCAGTCCACAGCAGCAGGAACACCAACACCTGTCCTGAGTTGGTTTTGGTCTCCATCTTTCCACCTGTATGAAACATTTCTGGAGGTGCTGCTGGTTAGTGATGGTCTGGGGAGGCAGAGTCGTTTTTGTTTTTTTTTTAAACATTTTTTTTTACGAGCAATATTACTATTATTATTTTGAAATATTACATAAACCCACAGCAACATAAGATCATAGCTAACCCTATTAAAACATTTCTCAACGAACTTCTGGTTTTATCAATATCTCTAACTTTTTGCCGACTAGATCACGTCTAAAATACAGTTTAAAGCTGCAGCTGTTAGAGTCACCTCACGGAAAGGAGGGCCTAATGCTGTGAGTCTGCAGGCGGCGCAGGTGGACGTGAACTTTTTGCAATTTGAAGCTCGGGACTGCGACACAGAGCTTCCACCTCCAGTGTCCTTATATCGCAGATTAAGTGGAGACACTCATTTGACGTTCCCATCAGAGTATAACCATCAGGGACCAGTTGACTGCCGCTGCTTGATCATCTCCTGCCGCCCGAGCTGGTGGCTCCACCGCTCTTATGATCAACTCATTAACTTTTTCTTTTGTTCATCGTTGGTGCCTAACTTAAGAAACTCAACTCCAAAATATTGTGCTATGTCTTCCATGTCTTTAACTTTGAAAACATCAACTTGACCTATATGATCTTTGAGAAATGTATCTGGCATAATTGACTCTGCTGTTCTGACGTTGGTCGGGAGTTCGTTCCACCTCTGAGGCTCCAGAACAGAGAAGAGTCGTCACTTCTCTGAGCAGCTTTGTTTGCTCTCAGCGATGGTACCAGCAGCACTGCACTCTTCTTGATGTAGAAGAGTGCAGTGCTCTTTCTGGGGCGAGCGGTCTGACCAGTGTTTGGACGTAGACCTGTTGACAGCCTTGAAGTCCAGCACCATCGTCTGGAATCGGATGGGGGCCCCAACAGGAAGTCAGTGGAGGTCATGGAGGAGGCGGGTCACATGGGAGAGTCTGGGTAGATTGTAAACGAAGCGCTGCAGCGTTCTGGATATACTGTAGTGGTTCAGTGTCAGAGGCTGAGAGTCCAGACAAGAGGGAGCTACTGTAGTCCAGGCAGGAGATGACCAGCGCTTGGACCAGGATCCTGTGGATGTTGTAGAGGGCAAATCTGCAGGATCGGGCCACAGCAGCGATGTCGGGGGTGCAGGGCAGTCGAGGATTACGCCCAGGTTCCTCAGTGTAGACAAAGGTGATACACGACATCCTCGACAGTGACTGACAGGTCCATGTGAGTTGATGAGCAGCTGTCCAAGCAGAGATGATGCAGACATTCAGAGATGAGCGTCACAACGTGGCTGTTGGAGGAGGATGAGGGGAAAGAGAGGAACAGATGGTGTCGTCAGCAGAACATCTCTTATCTACTGTACTGCAGCTGGTTCGCCTGGTGCACTCCTCCCTGCTCGCTGCTGCAGTGCAACAGGAGGCACAAAGACAGAAAGAAGTTCATGTCGAACATTTGTTGAATTAACAAGAAGGAAGAAATAATGAAGAAAAGTAACACAACAAATGTATACAAACATGTAAAAATCATGCGAAAGGATAAAGTAAAATCATTTGTTTTATAACATGGACTGATCATTTTGTGCACTTTGTTTGTTCAAGAAAAATCCAGATATGACAAAGTATGTGGGGAAATAATTTTGTTACTGTTCCATTGATAAATTATATGATAAATTATTTTCTATTTATCTATGGGTTTGAACTGATTAATAATCTAAAGGGAAAAATCAAAAAAACACTTAAAGGTCATTAAAATTCATTCAGATTTAGTAATTTGATGATGCATCCACCTTAATTATTAAAAAAGTATCAGTGATACTGGACCTGTATTTACTTGGATTGATACCAAATCTTGCAATATCACACATCACATGAAGACACATGAGGCCACATGAGGACACATGAGGACACATGAGGACACGCCCAGGCAGCTTATAAAAAGAACTGGTGACTGGCTCCCCAAATCTTTATTCTGGTTGGCAGTTCACTTGTTTTTGAGAAGGAATAATTATGGCATTTTTCAATGATCCTGTGTTTTACCTTGAATCTGATGCTTGTACAGTTGAAAGGATTCAAGATTTGGCTGCATCTTATTCAATCGAGATTCCCACGACAGGCACCAAAGATGAACTAAAGAGGCAGTTAATTAACGGGTTCATCAGAAGAGCGGTGGAGCTGCACCCGCCGACTGCAGTGGTCGCTGATGCTCAAAACGTGGATGCAGGAGTGGAAGCTCTGTCTCGCATGACCGAGCATCTTCGAATTTCAACAGGTGCACGCAGTGTGTTTTCACGGGATGAATTTCTCCAGGATCCTATGAATTACCTTGATCGTTGCACAAACAACCAGATAACATTCTTGGGTAATTATTTTGGAGTCCAGTTTCTCGTGGCATGGAGGAAAAGTGAACTAAAGAAACACTTGATTAATGAGCTGATACACAAAGTGGATGAGACTGGATCCCCACCAGCTGCAGCAGCCGCCAGCTTGGAGTGACCCTGAACCGTTCTCTGATGGTTGTGCAGGTTCGTCCGCTGAAAGTCTGAGCTTAACCCGCAAAATAAAGACGCTGCAAGAGGAAGCTCTGTCTGTCAGTACCGAGCTTCTTCGAACTGCAGAGGGTTCACCTCCTGCAACTTCACCTGCGCTGGCTCCAGACACACAGCATTAGTCCCACCTGTCCGGGACTTCATGCTAACAGCTGCAGCTTTAAACTGTATTTCAGACGTGATCTAGTCGGCAAAAAGTTGGAGATATTGATCAAACTGCCAACCAGAAGTGTGTTGATGATGGTTTGTTCAGGGCTCCTCTCTCTGCTGCTGCTTCAAAATCCTTTTATGTTTCAGTGTGTTTTTATGTTTGTGCTGAGTCAGCGCTCTGAATATCTACGTGACCAGCATCGTTTGTGCCACAGGTGTACCTGCACCTGAAATATTTTTGATGGGTGTATTCAATCAAGTTGACAAGCTGTATTTGTGTGAGTCTGACATGTTGGTGTGGTGCATTAAAATGAGGTTGTGTCTGTTCATTTGTTATCACTGTGGTCGTGATGTTTCCTTCTGTCACTGTGACAGTTTGCACTTCCTGCTGTGCGTGTTAGTGAGGGAGCTCAGCCATTGTTGTTTGGTTTCTGTTGATTTGCTCAGGTTTTATTCTCTTCATCCTCAGTGTGATCTGTTGTGGTGGCTGTATTTTTCTTCTCCAGTTGGGATTAAACTGAACCATATTCAGTAATCTGTCTCTGTCTGCTTGATATTTAGTTGTGTGGATTACTGTAGATCACAAGTGGAAGTCTACATGTGTGTTGTGCTTGTGAGAAGGACGTGAGGATATTATTATCATCAACACTCTCACTCCCGTCTCCCGCCAAGAGCAGAATACAACATTATCTAGGCAGGACGTCCCTGTTACCTGTTAGTGGAGTCAAACAGGAAAAGGCACCTTTTCTGCCTACAAACCTGTGCATGTCATGCCAGATCTTCACAGAGCTTTGAAGTATTGGACTGATCTCACTTTGGGAAGGACAGTTTTTTTTTACCAGTGAGTTCCCCCAGTAATCTAAATGGGAAACAAGCCCATGATTGGAGTGGGTCCTGTATTCCCTTTACATAGCAGTGAACCCATTCATATATGAGTCTGCTATGACAGACCTAATTGTTTAATATCATGTTAGCGAATGCATGAGCTCCGCTGTAAAGTTTTCATACTTAACCTGAGTTTTTTCTTTTGCCAAATGACCTTTGAGAAGAAGAGTCCCAGAACACTGTGTGAAGCGAGAAAGGTGGCACTTCCTGCTCTGTGCGCAAATAAACATCACTGAGACAAACAGACTCCATGTTTCTACTCAAAGACAGAAAGAAGTTCATGTAGAACATTTGCTGAATGAACAAGAAGGTCCAAATACTGCAGAATGAGTCAGAGACAGAGTTTCACAGAGTTTATAAAGTGTCTCCAACTCAACAACTCACTAAACTGACACATTTGTTAAGGGAGTCTGGGGACTTTCTCCACGGGGACAAAGAAGTCGCCTGTATTGTTCCTGTTTAGTGTCTTTGTAACATGTGACATGTTTAGATCAATAACATGTTTCTTCTTTCATAAATGGAGTGTAAATGGTGAAATCAGTGTGAACAGTGTGATGATGATGAATCTGGTTCTTTAAACTTCAGAGCCGACAGCAAACTGAGATCAGAAACAGCACAAATGAAGCACGTTTCCACCAATGTGTTGTTGATTAGTAATCGTATTAAATGCTGGATTATAAAATGTCACCAACAGGAGAGAAAAAAAGGGGATTTGTTGGAGCTAAATTAAGCCTGAGACACGGGAGAGACAGCCGGAGGGACGTCAACATGTTTGTGTTGTAAATATATAAAATCCTAATCTGATGACGTCACGACTCAGGAACACTGCAGGCGTCCTGCTGCAGGCTGCACGTCACACGTCCACATGCTGATCGGAGCTGAAGCTTCTGGTTTGATGTGAGATCAACTGAAACCTGCTCAGACTGAAGCTCTGCAGACTGAACGTGAAGGGAATATTAACAGCGACACAAACAGAAGTGACCAAAAAAACGTCTTTGTTTATTCTTTGGTTTATTCCCACAATGATCAGAGATGTGGATGTGTGAACAACAGGAACTTTTACTGGCCCTGACGGCTGAAGTGGTCCACGAGGATCGACTGAACCACATCCAGAACCTGAAGCATGCAAACAGAAGGCCCGGGACTAAAAACACTGGACTGGACTTCCCCTGTGAGATCACACGGAGGATGTTACAGTCAGTAAGAGGACAGTAACAGTGACTAAACTTTATATCTAAGACAGAAAGATTCATGAGCTCTTCATCATCATCATCATCATCAGCATCCAACTTAAAAACAAACAGCATCAAACATTAATCTGTGATATATAAAACATTAAATTTTCCATCGTCTGATCTCATCTGTAGTTTTTCTGCCTCCATCTCGTCGCGTCTCATTCATCGTCTGAGCGCCAGCTGTTTCCTGCTGTTTCCAGCTGTTTCCTGCTGTTTCCAGCTGTTTCCTGCTGTTTCCAGCTGTTTCCTGCTGTTTCCAGCTGTTTCCGGCTGTTTCCAGCTGTTTCCGGCTGTTTCCGGATGTTTCCGGATGTTTCCTGGCTGCTCGTCATCAGTCTGTCAGCGCAGCGCTGGTTTATCTGATGGTACAGACAGCTGCTGCAGGAACAGAGGACGAGTTCCAGTCACACTCAGTTACATCAGAGAATATAAATCCAGCGTCCTGCAGCCTGAGACAGACGACCACGCTGAGCCTGAACAAGTTCAACAGAGACAAAAGGTTCACGTGAAAACATGGAGGCAGCAGAACAAACGAAGTGAATGTTGATTAGAAAATGACACCGTCAGCGTTCAGACCGGTTCTGTATCAGCAGAACACTTCAGTTCTCTACATGCAGATGGAAGCCGGCCCTCCACCAGGTGGACTCACCATGCTCACCTGGTGTCAACGTGTTGATGAGCTCACCTCGCATCGTCGGCTTTTTCTGTCCAATCATCGAACATTTCTCTTCTAACAGCCATCAGAGAAACTTTTATTCTCTCTGTCAAAAGATGAAAAACAGACGAGAGGAACGACTTTATTCCTGCAGGTCGAACAGCAGACGGACTCTGGACTCTTAATGTTCGGCTGATGTTTCAAACACAGAACAACACAACTCTGATATCGTGTTGATTAAAAGCTCCGTCTGACTTTCATTAAACATCAGAGACGGTTTGTCGGGTGTTTTTGCTCCACAGAGAGCTGAACACAGATCAGACCAGCTGAAACACTGAAGCTGCTCGTTAACGGCACCAGAGCTCCTGAAACTGAAGCTCTCACCCAAATGAAACCTCGGCTTCTTTTGTGAATGTATGTGAGTCAAAGGTTTGTTTAAAAGCAGAATTACGATGGAAGAGCCATTTTTAAGATTTACTGTATTTTCGTTTTCGGGTCAATCTCATTGTCAGTGGGAGTGCTGCGGGCACTGTAATGTTAGAAACAAAATCTGTATTTCTAAAACAGTAAGAAGTCTCGACACAACATGAAACTTTGCTGGTAGCATCACCAGGGTCTCTGCACATGAACACCAGCAGACTCGGGCACATTCACGAGAAAAGCCGAGGTTGTGTTTTGGCGGCCGCCTTGTAAACGAGCGTGATTCGGCTCCGTCTGCAGTTTGTCGGTCCGACACGCTGGACAAAGTGTGCAGACGCCTGCTGAAGCTCTGCTGCTGCTGCATCGCCTCATGATTTCACCCTGAGAGGAAACGCAGGCCGGAGGCGTCTGTTACCACGGCGCTCGTCACAACACGAGGAAGCCTGCAGCTTCAGTGTAGATAATCCTGGATTATTGCAAATACAAATTGCTGAGAAAAGTGATTAATGATGCAGTTTCATCAGAAATTCTTCAGTAGGGACGAATTAGCATTTTCAGCTCAGGTGTGTGGAGGCTGACCCACTTTGGGCTGAGACAGGACCGACTGTGACGTCCTCGCCTCTCCCCTCCCGTCACTGCTGGGAATAACCTGCCAGCTTCGTCCTTGGAATGATCTCCGTCCGCCTCCATCGTCTTCCCTCGGAACAGAACTGGGCTAACGAGGAGTCCCGGACTGGGAATTCTGGGAGAGCAGGAATGATCCGGAACAGGCGGACGAGAGCGAGCGCTGTG
>NC_051055.1:30568405-30663405 GCF_904848185.1 Acanthopagrus latus
TGCTGGATGTCACTGATGATTCTCTGTAACCTTTTTCTCATCAGACGACACCTGAAGCCGACGCGAGAGGTTCAAACTGTGAAACGAATCAAAGTTAATGAGGCTGCAAACAGACGAGACATCACACCACCACACCTGTGTGTGTGTGTGTGTGTGTGTGTGTGTGTGTGTGTGTGTGTGTGTGTGTGTGTGTGTGTGTGTGTGATGACTTTGAGGTCTGGACCCCACATGAGGTCACACAACAAACAGATGATTTGTTCCTGTTTAATGTTATTTAAAGACACTGCAGAGACGACAAACCCTGAAGTTAGCACGTTAGCACATTAGCATCTGTCTGGTTCCTCTGTGGGACATTAATGATGATTTATGTTGGAGAACAAAATGTTCAGCTTCACTTCACATTTAACTGAAAACACGTTGAGACGCTGAGACGAAGCGACAGGAAGTTTTTATACTCAAAGCTAAAACCTCATTCTAGAAATATTATTAATATTTTTCTGATTGAATTTTTTTTTAATTCATAAAATAACAACTTTGTTTCTGAAAAGTTTTTTCCAATATCATATTCAAACACTTTTTCTTGCACAATTAAAACTTTATGTTGAAATATATTCATACTGTTTTCATATTATATTACATTTTTCCAGATTTGATCTTTTTTCTTCATAAAATTACAACTTAACTCTTTAAATATTGAAGTTTTCTGATATTATTATTTTTCATCCTTTTAACCTGTAAAATTAAGACGTCATTATTATTATTATTATTATTATTATTATTATTATTATTATTAATTAATTAATTTATTTATTTATTTATTATTTATTATTTTTTATTTTTTCCTCACACTCTGACTTCTCTTGAACACTTCTACTTCTTTCTTTGGTAAAATAACTTCAGACATAAAATATTATATTTCTGACATTATTGTAATATTAAGACATTTAACACTTTTTTCTGATAAAGTTAAAGCTTCAATCATGAAATATCATTTTTTCCTGTAATATTATTTTTCATGGCTCTTCTGGAGTTCTGCTCATCTAAAGTTAATACACAGCACTTCATTATTTTTAATTATGGGGTTTTCTCCAACATTTTCTTTCTGTCCTCATTAAGATTTACTTTAATAATCTTTTTATCCTCTTAAAAGTAAAATGCAAATATAAATGACTTTCAGACTGTCGTGCTGCACTGCTGCGCTCTGAGATCAGGAGGATTTTGGACCTAAAAATACGAGTGCAGCAGAACATCGAGCACGACGATGTTAATGCTGCTGTGGTCTGAGTCAGATTCAGGGTCGACCAACATGTTTCTCTGAATATCAGCTGTGATAAAAGGAACATTTCAACATTTTGTGAGAAAATCACTGAAATCAAATCCACACGGAGCAGCTGAACTGCAAACACGACCGCGAGGAAGCAGAGACACGGAGGCAGCTGCTCACCGGTCACTGTTTTAATTCAGGCCTTCAGGCGTCGCTGTGATATTTGAAAAGAGCAGCAGGACAACGGCCTTTATTACACAGCTGAGTCACAGAGTGATGACAGAAAATATACAACAAGTACTGCCACCAAAATAAAAAACAGCCTGGAGGGTTTAAAACCGACTTCTACACAACGCTCATTACTGCACGTGTCCTCTGAGACGGTGCACAGAGTTCATGTTGTTCACACGGAAACAGAAATATTCTCTCCTCTGAATCCAGAAGCATCAGATCACGTCCACGTTCCAACATTTACAAGTGTTACGTACATTAGTGGTGACAGAATCAGACATTTAAATCCAAAACAGGATGTTTCTGACAACAGTTTATAGATTCAGCTGAAACAGACTCTGTGGTTTATTTGTGTTGTTTCTCAGTGAAGCTCCAGAAGTGTCAGCAGCAGAGGAGATGACTGAATTTAATCCTCCTTTAACGCACTGACTGTTTTTGAGCAGGTCATATTAAATCACTGAATAATCCCTGGTTTGATGTCTGTTGGTGTCACACGTCGTGTCTGTCGATGTACGAGACAGCAGGCAGGAAATGTGATGGACGAGGTTTTAATAAGGATTTCTGCAGCAGGAGCAGGGAGACAGAACAGAGGGATCTCAGACACACAGAACAAAACTCTGGACCTAAATACAAACTAAACTAACGAGGGGACGAGGTGCAGGTGGAGTGAGGCGGTCAAACACCAGAAACAGACAGAGAGCTGCAAAAACACTGCGAGCAGGAAGATGAAGTTCAGGTGTGGAGGTGAAAGCTGACTGGGGGACTCAGGCTGGACTAATTAAACAGATACAAGACGGAAAAAACTCCACAAAAACCCAGAAATCACATAGAAAACACACACAATGTCTTCACCACTGACCCCGAATCAGTTTACAGTCATATCAAAGTTTTATTTCCGCTCAGCTGTGGAGCTCTTCTCGTTTAAAGCTCTTCCAAAAACTCACTTGTGTTGAATGTTTTTTTCTTAACTGATTATTTTTATCGTCAGTGTCGTTAATGTCACGTCTGGTCGCGCTGCAGCACCAAGTCAAACGTTTAGGGTCTCATTTTACTGCATGTTTTAATAAATATAAATGATATTTGTAGCTGAACTCAGACATTGTTACACATCTTTCTGTGAAAAGTGATTATTTGATTACCAGCTGATTATTCCAGTAATTTTCTTCATAGTTAAAGTCCAACATGGAAATAATCTGCAGTAAAATTAAAGTACTTTTACTACAAAAGTAAAGTACTTTTACTGCAGTACTTTAGTCATACAGTAACAGTAATAATCCTTAAGTGACTGAAGAGATGTTTACATGCATCTCATGTTCTGGATGCTGTAACAAACATCTTCATCAGACCTCCAGACGGGTCAGAGGTCAGGCAGCAGTGAACCATCAGGTCCGGTTCTGGTTCTGGTTCTACCACCACAGCTCTTCTCCTCCGCTGCTCCGGGTGCTCACCCTCTCCCGCCCGTGCAGTCTCAACATCTCCATGACGCTCCGGGCATAGGCGTCCCTCAGGTTCACGCTTCCCGCCACACTGGCCCCGCCCACAGAGCCGCGGGCCAGCCTCTTCAGCATCTCGCCCTGCCGCACCGCCGCCTCCTTCATCTTCATGGTGAAGTAGCAGGCGGAGAAGCGCTCGTTGATGATGGCGATGGGGAGCGCCAGGATCAGGATCCCCGACAGGATGCAGAGGAAGGCCAGCAACTTCCCCACGGCCGTGTCCGGCCGGACGTCTCCGTATCCGACTGTCGTCATGGAGGTGGTCGCCCACCACCAAGCGGCCGGGACGCTGGTGAAGGTGGTGGCGGGAAGGTCGTGCTCCAGAGTGAAGACCACCGTGGCGAAGATGGAGATACCGACACCGAGGAAGAGGAGAAGGAGGCCGACCTCCTCGTAGCACTGAGCGATGGTCATCCCCAGAGACTTGAGGCCTGGACAGGAACGAGGACAGAGGAATATTTTAGCTTTAACATTCCCACATTCAGCTCCAAACCACATCCAGGAAGAGGTGTGAAGTCTCACATGTAGCAGATTTAGCAGCCACAATCATGAACTGTGTCAACGTTACATTCCCTAAAAAATAAATGTAATATTTAATGTTAAAAGTCTGTATTTTCTTTCTGTGAACCTGAATTAGACCCAGTGTTTCTCTCACGGCAGCAGTTTGTCTGCAGAGTTAAAACCTCTGTGTGCCGTGACTGACGGCATCGTCTCTACATTTCACTGCCAGGAGAAAATAACAAGTGTCAGAAAAGAGAAAACAGCACATTTATAAATACAGCCACACGTGAGCGTCTGGCAGCGCCGACGTTCACACCTCAGAATGACTTATTCTCCTCCGAGAGACAAAGAAATGAGCTCTGGTGTCGAGTTGAAGGAGGATTTGAAACGAGCTTGTAAGGAGGTTTTCTTTGGTGCGGCTGCACGAAGCTGCAGAGATTTAAGAATCAGAGCAAATCGGCTGTTTGCTTTCATTGTATTCAGAGTTTAAAGTGTGAAAGCTGTTAAAGAATAAATACTGCCTTCATGTGTTGGAGCGGCAGGCGGGTCAGTCGGGTCGCTGTGAGGCTCGGTGTCAGACTTCCTGCTCTTTTTATTTTACTGTGCTGAGCCTCCGTCTGACAGCCAAAAGATACAAAACAGGAGAGTTAAATAAACGTTAAGTCGATGAATGAGAGCTGCAGAATATGTTGTGGAGACGACTTCATCTTCTCCCAGCTCACAGGAACTTTGGACATTTGGATCTCAAGGCTTCAGGAGACTTGGACAAGCTGTTTCTTTTATATTCAAACGTCTTCAGCTACTTCAGGAGAAGAGAGGAGATCAGAGACAGGTGAAGCTCATCAGGACAATCACAAGGGAGGGAAAACTGAATGAAAACATCAGAAAATCATAATGTGATCATGTAAATACTGATCCAGTTGTGATGTGTCCTGCAGGCTGATCACAGCAGACAAGCTTAAGACAAAAAAGTCTCTCCTGACATGTGCAGAACTTGCCTTGGAAACATCATGTTTTTAGGTTTTCTTCAGTGTCACAGTGATCCAGTGATCGTTGTCTGAACATCCACAGATTCAGTGCAAACAGGAAGTGCTAACAGCTGATTCAGCAAAGTTTTAATGAAGTTCTGGAGTATTTTTATCTATTTTGTGGTTGTTTTCCTGTTTTAAAACAAGTCTCCAGCCTACCAAACTTCACCTGACTTTCCATCAGTGTGGACGGAGGAAATGACGACTGAGTTTAAATGTTTTGTGTGGACATTATGATTTGGTTTTTACAGATTTAATGACTGTATTCTTTCAGAGTGTGTGTATGCATGAACAGTTATCATGTGGCTTCCTCTCTTTCTCATTTTCTGCCTCCTCCTCCTCCTCCTCCTCCTCCCTCCATGTTCTCTTTTATTATTCATGAGTTGAGTCCAGGGATCATCATCCTTCCCAGAATCGCACAGATCAAAGCGCTCATACATCCCAGTCTGACACACTCAAACACATACGTATAATCACACACACTCAGTCTCTCTTCCCTCCGTCTCCTGAAGGACTTTGCCAAAATACTTCTTCTTTGTCGTCCTCAGAAAACCTCCCGGCTGTAATCTCACAGCAGCAGCTTCTCACCGAGGAGGATTCAGATTTCTTCTTCTCTCCCTGGATGTTCGCGTCATGTATTTGAAATCCCCTGACAGGCTGAGAACACGTGCCGAGGTAAACCAAGGAAGGAACAAGTCTCCTTCAGCTGCTCATCGTGTGCAAACTCATTGCATACTCGTCCTTTAAGGCTGTTTTTCAACAGTTGACAGGGAAAGTCAAGAGTTTGCAGCGAGATAAAGAGCTCACTGAGGTTAACTAAATGACGTCCAGCTCCGCCCACGCCCCGCCCACGCTCCGCCCACGCTCCGCCTCTTTGCCCATCTCGGATTAGCCTGGAGTCGGGTGGAGTCAGGCGCTGCCAAGATGCCGACGACCTCCAACTCTGAGCTTCATTCTGGCTCCTCAGAAGCTTGTGGGTGACGTCACGGCGGCTCGCTCCAACCTCCGACCTCACAACCAGCACAGTGAGGCTTCAAGCTAAATGCACATTACCATCTGGAGAGCACGTACGTATAAAAACAGTATTAATGAGAACATAAGGTGGACAGTGATTTCATCTACTTACTGTCAACAGCAAGTGAACCCGACTGAACCACTTTGTTCTGATCATACGTGACGTCTAACTCAGACAGCGAGCGTCTCTGCTGTCTTTCATACGCTACGTGATGCTTTCGTAACAGGATACAAGTCAACACACATGATGACTTGAAGCAGTGTGAACTGTTAAACGCTGCTGTTCAGACGTGTTTACCTGTCGAGTGTCGCCCCAGCTTCAACATACGGAGCGACCTCAGCAGCCGGAGGACCTGCACCACGCGGCCCATGTTCTCCAGCTCGGTGCTTCCTCCGTGGAGGTTCTCCACCGCCAGCGTCACGTAGAACGGCAGGATGGCCAGCAGGTCGATCACGTTGGGGATACTTCGACTGAAGCGGCACTTATCCCTCACGCAGAGGAACCGGAGTGCCAGCTCACCGGTGAACCACACCACGCACACGTACTCAAGGGCGTCGAACAGCAGCGGCGCTCTGGTGCCAACGCCACTCACACCCAAGTCCTCCTCGAGGTCCAGCGAGATGAGCACCATGTTGATGACCGACACCACCACGAAGAAGACAGAGAGCGAGCCGAAGGTGCGAGCGGCTCGCGATGAGTCAGGTTTCTCCAGGAGGTCCCACAGGCGGCGCCGGAAAGCCGGACAGGCAGCTCCCACAAAGTCGTCTACGTCGTCCTCGGCCTCGAACTCTCGCTGTATGTCGAGGGTTTCCTTCAGCTCCTTGCGGCGGTAGTAACGTTCGCGGCAGCAGGGGTTGATGCGAAGCTCGTCGATGCCCCAGTACTGGATCTCCTGCAGGAAGGAGATCTCACACAGCTCCTCCATTACATGAAGGTGACCCGTCTGATAGTAGTTCATCACATACCTGTCAGCAGAGATACACACCAGAAGTTATTAATGAGATTCACAGTGAACTCACAACATGGACGCTTACTCTAGCACTCATCTTTTATAGCCCAATTTAATTTAACTGTACAACGTCCCCTGTCCCCTTAATACTCTTTACCTCTATGTCACTTCATATTTTTAATATCACTTTATATTTTCATTCAGTTGTACAAAACGTTTTTATTACTTTAGCTTTTTTATTTTTTATTCCATATTTTTATTTCTACTGTTTCTTTGATATTGTATGTATGTTCAATGTTTGTTATTGCTACTGGATGCTTGAATTTCCTCCGGGATCAGTAAAGTATCTATCTATCTTTTTTTTTGTTTCATGATTTTCTGCAAAGCTCGGGGAGGTTCCTCTCAATGAGTCTACAAGACGAAGCTGAACTCTGACCTCATTTTGAATGTTGAATAAAATGAACATTCATCATATTCGTGATCAGTTCAGAGCAGCTGAGACTTCATCTGCTGTCAGTCTGGTCCACGCTGTGATCTGATCTCAGACACACAAACAAATACTTCTGTCAGCTTAGAAAACAGGAATGCTTACTGAGAAAGAAAGAAAGAAAGAAAGAAAGAAAGAAAGAGACAGTTCCCCTCATGGCTGAGCTCTTCCTTTCCTCATACTGACTTGTCATCACAGTTGAGTTCAGTCCATCAGAACTTCTCCAGGTAACGGGAGCTGACAGCTCACCTGTGCAGACGTTTGAACATCAGGTGCTGCCGTGACTCAAACTAACATTTGACTGGAGGCAGGAACTCAGTGGAGGCATCAAGGTGAACACAGTTCAGGTGCGTCGTGTTATTTTCAGATGTTCAGCCTGAAGCTGATGCACTACGAAGCCACTGACCTACATTTAGGGTTTATGTAAATGTGGTTTTATATGTAGGGTGAAGTTATTTAATTAAATGTGCTGCATGCTGCTCAACACCACAGATCTGGCAGCCTGATCGAGGGGCTAAACTCTCCGTCCTCAGAGTCGACTGCTAGTTGGACAAATCTGACTAATACTTGCACTTTTGCTTTGAAATGACCTGTCAGAAAAATGTAGTTTGTTTTAGATGTTGCTGTCATTTCTCTGGTGAAGTCTCTCAGAGCATGTTGGATGGTCGAACCCCCGTCTGAGACCAAAAGTCTGATGGAAAATGTGCGTATCAACAAACATCATTGTGTCTTCTTTTAAGTCGGCCCTTTCAGTACCACACTGGTTCTGATCAAGATGGATGTTGAGGCACTAAGCTGCCTAAAGGGCGATTTATCCATTTAATTGTACGCTATATTTCAGTATTTAACGTTGCCTCAGACAACAAACAGACGTGCAGTTGAGTGAATTTAGTCCTCAATGAAAAGTGCTGTCTGATGGCAATAACAGCAGCATCCAAAAAACCCAACTATCACTTTAAAGCAGCTGCAGGGAGCTTCCATTCTGTTGATTCTGGCGCCCCCTGTGGACAAAAGCAGTAGGAGCACCACCGCCTCCTGTCATAAACATCTGGATCTGGCTGGTCTATTTGTGTCCATGTTAGATTGATATGTGACAGTGATGAAACTTTCCCGCTCTGTACATTTTTTTCAACAGACTACAGAGCAGCTTCTCACCTCAAGCTGTGAGATATAAATATGAATAAATGGTTTTAAACACCCAGATACGTCTGAGCCAGTTAGATGGTCCTGTTTGCTTATATAGGTCATATAAAGGCGTCAGAGAGGAAGTCTTTTAAATCTGGATGACTCACACATACCTAAAAATAAATCACACAGTTTGTGATGAGAGCTGACACACCTGTGCAGCTTTTTGAAGGGTTTTCTTTGCACTTTATTTCCATGTCGTGCTGGTGTCAGATGGTTTTAACACTTTAAAGACTTTGCACTTTTATTTTGAAACTGTGATGGCCAGATTAGTATATATATATTCCTTGGGGAAGATTTTGGAAAAAAAAGAAAAAAGGCTCCACCTACTGGAAGGTCTGTGAGTTTCGGTCAAAGAAGAACTCGTTCTCCAGGAGGTCGGCGTCGTCGCAGAGCTCCAGCGCTGAGTCTCGGCTGCAGCAGGCTAGTTTCCCCAGCCGGGTCTCCGGGTAGGAAGCCAGCAGCTCCTGCGACAGCACGTAGCGACTTCCCCCGACGTTGATGATGAAGAAGTCGAGCGGGTCTTTGATGCTGGACGCCGCCATCTCGCTGAAGAAAACACTGGAGTCCAGAGACACCGGGGAGGCGCTGCCACTGTAGAGCTCCGCCCCCACCGCAGAGCTCATGGTGGAGAGTCCTGAAGGGTGGGAGGAGTCAGAACAGAAAGACCAGTTCATGTCAAACCCACATTAGAGAAGAGCTACGAACCTTTTCAGCTGTATTTACTGGTTCTTTTTACCAGAGGGGGGCAGAGGAACTCAAGCTGTGACAAGATGATGTGGCTAACATGTTAGCAAACAGCTGATCATCCTATTAGAGTCACTGTGTCAGTCCAGTGTGTAGCTCAGTCCTCAGTCCAGTCATCGGGTGTGTTTGCCTGAGCCCGCTCCCGTGGTTCTGAAACTCATCTGCCAGCCTTGCATTTGGTTTCACCTTCTTCTGCTCTCAGCGCGACATCAGCTCTGCTTAGTTCTGTGTTTGATACGGTGGTGTATAGCTGTAGTTTCTCCAGTAAACACACCGACCTCTCCAGCCTCCGTCCTGGTCCTCTGCTGCTCCTGTAACAGGCCAGGTGAACACAGGGCTGCTAAACGAGCCCAGAGACTCAGCGTCATGATTGGGTTTGACAGGGGCATCCTCGAAAGTGAACCGAACATCTCAAAAGACAAAAAAGCCGTCAGCTGTTACATCCCTTCACACATTTCAAAGACTTGCTTTTTTATGTCGTTGTTTCTTTTGGTCATTTTGTGTCATAATTCCACAGTTAAAGCTAAATGTATTTTAAATGAACCCATGAAGGATTCTCCATTCTTTATTCTTCATATATCTCTCTGCAGTAGCAGTTTTTGTAATACTCATATTGCTGCTGTAACAGATCTGCGGACAGTTTAAAGGAGCTCTTTCAAGAATATCCTCACTGAACCTCAGCACAGAAAGAATGAATCAAAGAGAATCGCAGACAGAAAACGCGGGAGGAAAAAAAGAAAAGAAAACTCAAAGAAGGATCCACGAGATGAGAAACAGACGTGCAGCTGAATGAGATGAAGCCTCTGGCGGTGTCCTACTTCTCGACGATCTCCGGCTGCTGCAATATTTAAATATTTCAGCTGGCTTAGCTAATTAATAGATCTAATGCTACTGTTCCTGTGATCATTCATTCCCTTTTGCTAGGTGTCTCTGTCCAACACTGTCATCTCTCTAACACTTACACTCTGAATGTTACATGAGGCCATTTGAGCAGAGACCGAGGTGGGCCGGCAGACGGACGGACAGAGTTCTGGGTCAGCGCCGTCCTTCTGCAGCTGTTGTGGTTGAAGGGCGGCTCAGAGTCCTTCAGCGGTTCTGGATCATGCAGGTGTTGCAGTGACTCGTCGTCTCAGGGCCACATGTGAGCTGTCGTCAGGGGCCCACAACAGGAGCCTGCGTGTTTGTTTGAATCATTTACACCAAAACATGAAATATGCAGCAGCTCGTCAGCAGCTCGTCTCCGGGGTTTGATTCTGACGTGGTGTGAAACTGATCACTTATAAACGGATCCCTGCCTCATGTGAACGGCGTTAACGACAGGCAGCAATATGAGAGGGGCAGTCTCCAAATCCACGTTGATTTGGGCGTCACATCTGGGTCACATTTTGAAGGTGAGGTTTAGACAAGTTCAAATAATATTCACTAAAAATAAAGATTCCAGGGGTCAAGAACAAACAGCAGCATTCAGTGATTCAAAGAAATTCAGTTTGTTACAAAGTTCCTCAGATCTGTCCAGAGTGAACCCTCTTCACATTCAAATCAATAAAGGATCTCTGACAAAGACAATAAATCCATCTGTTCCTCTGGTGCCAGTCAGCTGATCGTCTTCATCACACAGGAGAAGAGTCTGGAAGTGACGCTGCAGGCTAATGCTAAGCTAGCTGTGCCGTCCTCAGATACACTCGATCGCTTTTGATTTCAATAATCGAAATCGAGAACGTGTTTCAGTCAATGTACGACCAAAATCGTGACATCATTAAATATGAGCCACGGACAGAAAGAAACCCAAATTGTATTTTTTTTTCTCTCCCATTTAATAATAAAGGTTTTATTGGCTGTGATAAAAGACGATTCTTGCTTTAGATCCAGCGCCTGCACAAAGCAAAGTCAATGTTAATGAATAAATGATTAAATAATGTTTAATATTTTTTAATAAAGCAATAAAACAGCTTAAAAAAAGGTGTAACAATGACCAAAAAAAGGCAGTCGAGGTTTCTTATAAGTCTCATAAGCATCCTGTAAAGACTAATACTGACCTTATTATCTGTGAACTCACACTTATTACAACGACCTGAATATAAAACATTTCTGTGATTAAAGACTAAAATGAAAAGAATTTCTTTTTTTTTATTGAGATGTTTGATCTGCTGTTTGCTCGTCTTGTTTTACGTCATACTAAGATGGTTTACATAAGTAAAAGTACTGTGAAAATACTCCAGTACATGCATTCAAATATGCATAAGTAAGTATAAATAATAAAAATGTATCAAAGTATGAAGAAGTACTCACGTCCTCTTACATCTGGTGTTATTAATATCACTGCTGCATTAACGTGTACGTGTCATTTCACTGCTGTACGTGTTTCAGGTTGAGCTCATTTTAACTTTTCATCTGCTGCCGGCTGGTTTCATCTACAGCGATACATCATTTTCTGTAAGATCACCACACGTTTGTGTCGTAGCTGCGCTGTGAGAACAGAGAGTCTCCAGCTGATCTGAGAGGGATTTTAGAGATTTAGAGTTATTTTGTCTTCAGAAGGAGGAAGATTCTCTCAGCATCCTTCAGTTAATCACAAACATTCAGCATCAACACATCTGGAGATGAAACACTGGACACTGAAAAATCACTTGTAACTAAAGCTGTCAGAGAAATGTAATGGAGTACAAGTATACAGTTGTATGAAATGGAAATATTTGAGTTGAATATTTAGTCACATTCTGTTTTCAAGGATTTTTGTTGCTGTTACATGTAGAGAATTGTAATTTTTCAAAATACAATTCTGGACTGATTTCTACTCAAGGCAACACTGACGAATTTTACTGGATTTAATTATCACACATTTAGTATTTACTGCATCTCGAGCCAAAGTTCAGTCAGAGAAATGAGAACAAACAGCTGATATAAAAAGCTGAATCTTACCTGATCTAACTGAAGAAGATCGTAAACATCCAGCTTGGACGATAACTCCACTTTCTCATGAATCCTCAAACAGAGCACGTTGACTTTTTTCTGGAAATGATAACATGATGAGAACAAAGTCAGGTTAGTGTTGAAAATGCAGGAGGAATTGTCGGCATCAGTGCAGAGAGACAGCAGGAGGAGGACACAACTGCTGCTGCTGCACTTGGCGGTGCAGGTTTTAAATGGAGTGGTGGAGGTATGAGAGGTGATGAGTGACACACAGGAGGAGGTGGAGGAGGAGTCTGAAGGTCCAGAGGTGGAGGAGTTACCCTGTTATTAAGTGGTGACACTGCAGGTGAAAATCTATGGTAGATTTTGAGGACAAGGGGTTAAAAATCAAAATCAAAATGTAGAGAATAAAGTCGACATTTAAAGATTAAAGTCGACCTTTAGAGACTCCGTCAAAATGCGAATACAACCAGTGTTGAGGAATATTACTTTAAAAACTTGTTACTCCACCCAGAAAAGTATCACGAGTACTTTAGTGCAACGGTAAATCTCCTTTGCATCTTGATGCACATATCAGTTACACTGTACATGCTGCATGTAACCAACTGTACATGAACCTTTGAACGTTGTTGTCTCTGCTGTAATCTTTGGTAACATAAAATTTCACAGAACGTGTACAACAAAAAGTGATAAAAAGTTCCACAGTCTTCCTTTAAGTAAAAGTATTTAATACAATACTATAAACTCAAGAGTCCTGCATTAAAAATCTTACTTAGGTGAAAGTATTTAACTTTAATCATGAAAATATACTTTAAGAATCAAAAGTCATGTCATGTCATGTCATTGTCCGAACCGCTTATCCCTTTCCATGGGGGTCGAGGGGTGTTGCTGCTGGAGCCAATCCCAGCCTTGTCTCAGGGCGAGGGCAGGGTACTCCCTGGACAAGTCGCCAGCTCATCGCAGGGCCCTCACTGATGAGCCATGTGGGGTTCAGTATCTTGCTCAAAGACACTTCGACATGCAGCCCAGCCCTGACCAGAGCCGGGATTTGAACTAGCAACCTTTTGATCACTAGTCGACCTGCTCTACCCGCTGAGCTACAGCCACCCTAGAATCAAAAGTTAAAAAAAAAAAAAAAAAAAAAGTAGTGCCATCAGTAAAATTATAATTGTTGTAAAGTACGATTTTACAGTTGAAACTCATTTGGAATTGTTTTGTATCAGACTGATTGTTTTCATGAATCACTAACCTGCTGATTATTTCCTCCTAAGTGTTGTTGATTATTTGGTTTGTAAAGATGCTGAAAATTGTGAGAAATGTCAACTTAATTGTTAAATTCTCGTCTTAATTACATGAAGCTGATTTTTATATCTTCACTCTGAAATATCTGGTCTTTCTGCCTGATGCTGCAGCTGCATCTTCTCTCTGAAGCTGTCTCCATCTAGTGGCTCAAACACAGAACAACACTGTGACTGTTTTCTCACAATGATATCAACCGTATGAAAAATTCCTGGATGCGTCCCTTTATTCTGAATTCTGACGGGTTTCTCTCTGGGCCTAGACCTGTCGTCCATCCAAGCTTCATGGAAATCCATCCAGCAGTTTTTTTGTAATGGTGCTGACAAACCAACCAACCAACAATTAAAAGGAAACCAGCGAAAACAGAATCTCCTTCGCAGGTAAATACAATTATTGTGATAAAAACGTACCATACTCACAAAACATTTCTTCCTAAGTGTGAGCTGATAAAAGTCAACAACTGTACGAACAGAACCTGCTTGGTTCTTCTTTGCATTGGCTCTAAAAGGTCATTGACCACACTTTTAACTGGTAGAGTGCATACCTCCTCCAAGGCCCAGGAGACCCCTTTGGTACTCTCTCACAGATACCAGCCACCTAAATATACCTGATTTCTTTCATTAAGGTCCATGCATGATTCCCTGGGAAATTAAGGAAATGTTGAAATAAAACATTCCTGGATCCGTTCCTTTATCTGGATCTGCACCAGAAGTAAATGGGATCCATTTTACAAGACCCATCCTCCCTCACAATTTTGTGGAAATACGTTAAGAAGTGTTGGTATAATTGTGCTGACAAATCAACCAAAAAACCTTGGCAGAGAAAAATGCATTTTTTGCATTCAAAGAAATGCCTTTGTGACAAATAGCTTCTGTTTTTGTGTCTCCTGTGAGGTTTAACTACAGCATCAGTATCTGTTTTAGTTCATGTTTGCAAATACAACCTCGTAATGGAATGGTTTCCTTGCTTAACATCCAGCAGAGTTGTCCGAGTTTTGTTTGTCAGAGTTTGAGTCCACTCTTTTAAAAGCACCGGCTTTAATGACAGAACTTTGTCATCTTTTTGTGTTTGCTTCAGCGTAAGTTCAGCACTCTGGAGAGGCAAGGATCCACGTCACAGAGGGCAGCGATCAGAACAGAGCTGGCTTCAGTTCCCTTTCTTCGCACAACATCAATCACGTCTCGTGCTTTGTCCTCTTTGGTTTTTGTTGTGGCTGACTGCATTTCCTCATCATTTATGATGTGACCTTCCAGAAGTTTATCCAGAAGCTGGTTCAGAACAGGTTCAGACACTCTTCTGACAAACTTGCTCCGAACCGAGAGCAGCCTGTCCTCTGCTGGGACGCTGTCCTCTGCTGGGACGCTGTCCTCTGCTGGGACGCTGTCCTCTGCTGGGACGCTGTCCTCTGCTGGGACGCTGTCCTCTGCTGGGACGCTGTCCTCTGCTGGGATGTTCATTTGTTCAAGTTCCATCCTTGGACCTGAAGGATAGCCAAGGAAAATACTTTGGTTTAATAACCAACACTTTAAAAAACATACCTCTTAGAAAGTTGACCTGGAGTTTACTGTCATGTTTTTGTCTGTTAACATATTTGCTCTGTAAATCTCTTGTCCTGTGTTCTTCTTTTAGAAAACCTAGAGAAATGTGTGTTTCATATTGTTTTGTTTTATGATGGAGCTGCTGTCTTTGTATTAATGTGTTCTTATACTGTTACTTATTTTGCAGATGGGGCCAATCAAACCTTGTATAGAGGTAAATAAACACTTTCTGTCAATATTGGCTACAGCTCAAGATTGTTGTTGTTGTCTTTCATTGCCTCCTGTGTAACACCTGCACTCCCAGTCTGTCACCAGCAAACTCTTGTTCCCTATGATGTAACACTTTGAACTGCATGTTCCCTAATCTCTCGGTCCTTGTATTATTACACTGGCAATCCTTTGTTCCCAACAGTGCTATCACCTGCACTCCATTGTTCCCTACTCGGTAGCACAAGCAATCTCTTGTTTTCTACTGTTTAACGCCAGCAAACTCTTGTTCTGTACAATGTAGCATCAGCACACTCTTGTTCCCTACAGTGTAACACTTGTACTCTATTCTTCCTATTGATTAACAACAGCAATCTCTTTTTCCCTTCAGTCAAACACCAGCAACACTGTTGCTTTCAGTGTAACATCAGCACTCCCTTGTTCCCTACTCTTTAACACCAGCAGTCTAATGTTTTATCCTCTTTTGTTGTATTCTATTCATATGGATTGCTGCTGTAAGAGAGTGAAGCCTTTACCTGCCAGATACAGCTCACGTTTCCAGACTTCTTTCTTCTCTTGGTCCTGGACCATCAAAGTGAGTTTCTCTGGGATTGTAGTCAAGATAACTTCAAATGTTGGATGGAAATTTGGTCCGTACTTTAAGCGAAACTGTGCATTCTGAAAACCAGTAGCAATGTGTCATTTAATCCTTTCCTAACTGTATATTTTCAACATGCAGCCAGAGCGTCATTCATTATAGTAGTGTTTATAACCATTATAAGAGTCAAAGGGATTTGATTCACCTCAGGCTGTATTGTGAAGCTTTGAGGTTCACAGTGGACACTGTAACTTTCACCAAAGCAGAGATGACACTCAGCAGGGATCCTGATGTACTCAGCATCACCTTGTTGGGCAGCAACCTTCAGCAACAGGACATTTTTATTGTGGTGTGTATAATCAGACAGTCAAGACACTTTCCAGGAGTTTTGACTCTTGGAACTTAGGTGGTGAAGTATTGAGATTCTATTGATCACTAAGGTGGAAGTATCCCAAATGACTCTGATAAAAGGAGTGAAGTGTGAATGATCTTTCGGGAAACAGCTGTGGCTTAAATCATACGTTTACACTGATGGTATGCATTAATGAAAAATGGATTTACCTGATCCACAGGGATGTTTTCCTGCAGCACAAATACATAGAGTACTCGAGGCCATGTGTCTGGGGGTCGGATGAACAGCAGGACTTGACCGTTCACTGGCAATGTGATGTTGAGAAACCTTTGAACAATATCCCAGACCAGACCAAAGGCAGATAAGTGAGGGACCTTCACAACCACATGAGTGTCTGTAATCTCCAGCGGTTCCAAGATGCTCATCCCATCATCAGTGATATGAACGACGGACAACCCGTTATCAACGAGCAAGGCTGTGAAAGCAAAATGCCATTAACAGGTTGATATTCACGCGATTCCTTTTCTAACCATGTGACATCTGAGAGTTAAACTGTTATGTACAGTATATCAATAACTTGGACAGTTGGCTTCTATTCTTTAATTATGACTTTAAATATATTGTTATTTTCCTGTCATACATGTGAGCTGCCTGGATATTATGCACAAACTTCATTATAATTTGCATGTCACCTGTGCATCTTATTTTGGGAACAGAAAATGGCATTAATACAAATCCTTGAAAGACATGTCTTTACCATCCTTTGTTTCACAGTGGGGGAGATGGAGATGACAGAGAGCATCCTCAGAACACTTGATATTGAACAGCAGCCCTGCAGCCATCTTGCCAGCTGATTGAAGGAGACCCTCATCCCATTGGACAATCCTGTACAGCAGCTCCGCCTCCTGAGCCATGTCGAATACCAGTCCAGTCAAAGAACACTGGAACACACCCGGACCAGGACACCTGAACCTGTAGGACACATATAAATTTACAGAGGCCCAACATTGGCCCTATTAACAAGCACTTGGCGACAATGGCAAAAAAAAAACTGCCTTTTCTATCTTCTTTTGGGACCAGAAATTTGAGATCACCAGTCAGAATACTTTTATTTTGCATTTGTTTCAAATGTAATGCTTTGTTTTTCATTACATATGATATTATCAGCTTAACAGTTTGAGTCGAAGTTGAATGTTTACATTTTTGACAGAATATCTCAATATTTGGTTCGTGTCCCTTTTGCTTTAATGACAGCATACATTCGAGCTGGATGGACTCCACAAGTTAGTATAAAACTTGCTGACTCGTGTTATTCCAGCATCATCGGACAGTGTTCCACAAAGCTACTTGTGATGTCACAGAATGCCTAGTTTTTTCAATCAAGTGCCCCCATAAATGTTCAACGGGGTTTGACGTCAGGTGACTGTGGAGGACAGTCCATGAGAGTCAGGACTCTGATGTCTTTGTGGTGGGTTTGAGCTTGTTATCCTGCTAGAGCATAAAGTCAATTCAAATCTGGGATCAACTAAAGCTTTCTGGAACACTGTCAGATCATGCAGGTACAACATGAGTCTGCAGGTTTTACACTAAGCTGGGAATTTCAATTGATGCATGTGCATAACCCTAACCCTAACCCTGCTACAGAAGGGTCCAGACTGCTGGAGCTGCAACAGAACACGGATCTGATGGAATTTCGGAATAACTTGTGGAGTCCATGCCAGCTTGAGTGCATGCTGTCATTAAAGCAGAAGGGGGATACACAGATATTCTGAAATGTACGTTTATGTGTTTTTCAAAGATTCAACTTTTCTCTCTAGTTGTTAGAGAATTGTTATGATGCTATAATATAATAATATAAATATTATGACTTGAATTGATAAATAATGACAGAAGTTGGGGGTATGTTTTGACATTTTAGAGATTACCTGTATTCAGATTCATTATTGTGTGTTATCTGTTCAGGTGGGAAGGATAAAGGACCCTGGAATTAAAAATGCACAAAGGTTGTTATTTGTTGCAGTGTTTACCAAATTACTTATCTTGCAACAACTGCGTTTGTCATCGTTGCTTTGAGTATAGACATTTATTATTCTTATTACTGTCTAAAAGAGTCAAAACAACTGTACATGACGATGATTCAAATGAAAAATATAATTTATTCCATAAAGATTTTTTCTTTCTTTTTCTCCTTTTCACCTTTTTGCCTTGCTCTGACAGGTTTTCTTTCTCATCCAGTTTGACAGCAGAATCATCTGATGAGGAAAAGAAGTAACAATGAAAACTTGATGAGGGTGATAAACATTTAAAGCTCAAATTAATGAATATTTGTCTGACAAATGTGACACATTTCCAATTATAATAGTAATGAGTGATGAATGAATGTACAAGGAGGGCATGCTCACTTTATGATCAAATTTGAATGTACTATAGCTTAATTAATGGGGGATAGTTTTGCAATATTTACCAAATAATTTATCAGCTTTGATCACCGTGCTGTGGACCCTGTAGGGATTATAACAGTTCAAAAAGTAAAGAATGAATTTTAAAATGAGTGTTCATTCTTTCAGTCCTGACAAAACTGACCAATAAAATGCTAGATCAGATATCATATCTATAATTGACTGCGACATTTATGTTCCGAGCCATTAGAGTGAATAACTAGAAAACATAACAGAAAATTTAAAAAATATGTATTTCTCTACTGTAACGTCCATATGTCAGTTACATACGACACTTTATATTAAATATTTGTTTGATTTGCATAGTCAGCTTGAAGGTAGAAGTGGGGGATACCCCAACCTGGGTATTGTGTTAGCCTGCCTGTGTTTAGTATAATATTGCTTAAGCAGCATGGACTGAATTAAACCCACTACTGACTTGAGAGTTTCCAGTCTAGAGTGTAGACTCTGCATAAGATCAGACAGCAGCTTCACTCCTGAATAATTCAGCTTGTTGGAGCTCAGGTCAAGCACTCTCACATTGGAGTCGTTGGACTTCAGAGCTGAGGCCAGAGAGGCACAGCTGATCTCTGACAAACTGCAGGACTCCAATCTGAATAAAGAATAAATGATGTAGATAATGAATTATGCATTGTATTATTAGGAAACACATTGAAACAAATGGACACCAAAGAAATGTCTTCAGCAAGCAACTACACTTCTAAAGGAAATTTACGACTGGATATAAGTTACATAAGTGCATAAGTTATGACCAATTTTTAACAAAATATTGAAGATCTACAGTGCAGTAGTAACAGAGAGTCACTGACCCCAGATACTCCAGTCTACAGTGTGGACTCTGCAGAAAATCACACAGCAGCTTCACTCCTGAATCCTGAAGGTTGTTGTAGCTCAAGTCCAGTATTCTCAGATGTGAGGGGTTGGACTTCAGAGCTGAGGCCACAACATCAAAGTGTGTCTCTGAGAGTCCAGAGTCAGAAAGCCTATCATGACACATGCATTACAAATGACGATGTGAATGATAACAAATTAAAATCATTTCATGCACTTGATGACAAAACAGTGTGACATATGCTGTTTTGATTAATATTTGCTTGTCACATCAGTACTTCCACTAACCTTATCTCACTTTTTGACAAACATCAACAATTCTCATCACTCTCACTGATGTGATCTAATGAAAATTGGATCTTATTATCATAATAATTATCCCTGATAATCAGTAATAATTATTGAGAGCCAAATTAAACCCAAAACTCCCTATTGATGAGCATGAAGCTCTACAGCACATTTTGTTAGCTAATCCATGTTTGTTCTGTTAAAAGGCTGATCATTAGAAAACCCTTGTCCAATCATGTGCTGATTAAAGAAGCAATAAAATTGGCTTCTTTAAACTATCTGAGTATATGAAGCATCAGTTTTTGAGGGTTTGATTCTGGTCTCAAAATGGCCAACGATTGATAACTGAGAGACATTAGGAAACCATGCAAGGAAAACAGGGAAATGTGTTTTAAGAGAAATAAGACCGAAAAGATATGTAAAGCAACATTTATTTCTGATGATGGATACTGCTGATCACAGCTGGATCAGCTGTCAGTCAGCTTTAACAGCTGTAGAGACATCAGATGAATTTGACTGCACAAAAATAAATGCTGGGATTTAAACATTATCTGTATACTTTTCACTAATAACACAAAACTACAAATGTATTGTTATGCCTTGTTCTATAATAATAAATGATGAACTTATTATGTGACTGTGAAGGAAGAAACTCTGGAGTTTTGAGCTTCTAAAATAAATATTTTATAATAACAATAGCTCTGATGGAGCTCAGGATTTATCAGGGGAACTGCTGCTTCACTCCAAATTATTTCACTGTATGAATCTGAACTGTGTGTGTAAGAAAGGACCACAGATCATTCATTAACATTAGATCCTGGTCGATTAATTTGGCTTGTCAGAGATTTAAATAATCTATAAAATTAAACTGTTGTGTCTTGTGTGTTAAAAGCACACAGCTCTCTTCATGGAGAGATGCATATTAATTGGTTCTGCTGCTTGTAGCGTAGGTGATGTATTATGTCAACCACCAGCAACCATGAAAAGATGCTGGAGGAGTGTTTGACACCATCTGTCAGCATGTTGGAGAAAATGCAATGGTCTTGTGTGCCTTGGTGCTGGTAAAGTAGGAGATTTGTTCAGGGTAAAAAAGTATCTTGAATGAGGACAGCTATCACTTCATTCTGTTACACTATGCCATATCTCTTGAAAGGAGCTCGACTGGAGCCAACCTCATTATATAAAAGGATAATGAACCAAAGCAAAATTCAGAGTTATGAAGAACTATTTAGCAAAGAAGCAGCCAGCTGGTATTCTGTCTATAATGGAATGGCCAGTGCAGTCACCATATCTATATAATACGGTTTCTATTAAGCTGTTACGGGAGTAGTGAATTTATGCTACATAAGAATTCAAACCCATTAAACCAATCCAATCTTTGAGAGATGCTTCAGAGAGCATTGAGCGACATCTCTTCAGATTATCTAAACAAACTGACAGCTAAAAGGACAAAAGTCTGCAAGTGATGCAAATTAAAGATTCTTTGACAAAAGGTAAAGACTGATTTTCACTGTGATGTAAACTATTGCCACAAAAAACATGAAACAAAAAAAGAAAAACTGTACTATATTGTAAATCTTAGGTCAAATTACCCACTGATAGTGACAATACAACTTTCACATCATTTCATCTCAGCACTGAAGTTAATATGATGTCTGACCTCAGAGACTCCAATCTACATTTTGGTCTCTGCAGAAAATCACAAAGCAGCTTCACTCCTGAATCCTGCAGCTTGTTTCCACTCAGCTCAAGGTTTCTCATGTGGGAGGGGTTGGACTTCAGAGCTGAGGCTAGAGCAGCACAGCCAATCTCTGACAAACGGCAGCCAAACAACCTGAACAAAGAATAAATGGTGTAGATGAAAATCCATTTATAATCTGATGTTTTTTGGTCTTGTATGTGTTGCTCAATATGAAGCATTTTCAGTTTCAACAATTCAACCACTATAGACATCACATAGCTTCATAAAAAAGTAGTACTCCTGAATATATTTATTGTCTAACAGTTGAAATAGAGCTATTCAATTTCTTGAAAAAAAAAAAAGAAATTTTTTTTCAAAAAACATGCTTGAGAAATTAATAAGTCTTTTAGAGATTTAGAGTGAATTATTCAGCATAGTTATTCCATGAAGGTTTTAAATATATTTGTTTCTCAAATCAGATCTGAAAGAGAGAGAGTTTGCATTATCATTTGCAAATGATTGGCTCAGATTTTTGTGTCCAGACATCACCAGGATATCTGCGTGGTTGCTGTGGCAGCAATGTAGGTGTCAGTAGCATTGTATAAAAATTGCATTAAATGTGGTTTGCTGTCCAGACAAACTGGATGTGCCTCATAGATTTGAGCATTAAGATATCTCAAGTAATTTTTAGCACATAAGTGAATAATGGTGTCTGACCCCAGAGTCTTCAGTCTACAGTGTGGATTCTGAAGATAATCACACAGCAGCTTCACTCCTATATCATACAGGTCATTTCCACTCAGCTCCAGCTCTCTCAGATGGGAGGGGTTGGACTTCAGAGCTGAGGCCAGAGAAGCACAGCTGATCGTTTGCAACCTGCAGTATTTCAGTCTGAATAGAAAAATTAAAAAATGCAGATGAATGTTCATTCATTATATCTGTTCATGTGATAAATTTGCAGTTCAACATTACTATGTCTTAATGCACAATTTAAAATGGCATCCTGCCAACCTGCTCATCAAAAGTCATAGATGATATTTCTAAGCTCAGCCATTCACACACACTGACAAACTGATGGAACAGCCATCAGGGCTCAGAATTTGGGGTTTAGTGTCTATCCAACACTTGCACCGACATGCAGCTGGAGCCAGGGATCAAACCTCTGACACCTGGATTAGTAGAGGACCCATGTTACCTTCTTAGTCAAAGCCACCCCAATTAATCAGCATTTTCCCGAAAATTAGTTGATTGACTTGTTATTGTGGATAATCATATGCCACATTCAGACTGCTATTTCAAGGGGGGAATCCTGAGCCAATATTCTGCTACACTGTTACAAAGGTGGAATGGGGGGACAGTTGTGTTCTGCGAAGGTTAGTCCTCCTAACCATATATAACCAGATACTGAACGTGAAATTGCTCCTTCCTAACCTGACTACATAAGCCAGAGTCTGTGAACTGACCTCAGAGTCTCCAGTCTACAATGTGGACTCTGTAGTCCAGGAGACAGCAGCTTCACTCCTGAATCCATCAGGTTGTTGCGACTCAGGTCCAGCTCTCTCAGATGGGAGGGATTGGACTTCAGAGCTGAGGCCACAACATCAAAGTGAGTCTCTGAGAGTCCACAGTCGGAAAGTCTGTCATGACACATGCATTACAAATGACAATTTGAATGACAAAGGATTACAATTACTTAATGCATTTGATGACAAAACGGTGTGACTGTTTTGATTAACATTTGCTAGTCACATTAGTAAAAGAAAAAATATGAATGTGTATTGAAAAATAGACTGATACGTTTTCAAGTGATTTGATTAATTGAATGCCAATTTGATTGTCAAAATAAAACAGTCATGGTATGATGAAAACTGAGTCATGTTTTATCATAAATCACGTCTTACCTTCATCATTCACAATAAAATTCACACCTGAGGTAGACAAAATACAGGATATGGTAGTCCTGTTAAATATCAGAGAAATAAAGTTTGAAATAAGATGTCAATCAAGTCTATCAATTCAATTGACAGTTTATCACTCAGTCTTTCAATTTACATAGATTTCATTACATTCATTATTCATTTGTAAACATTTTTATTGCTTATTTTGTCTGTTATTTTCTGTTACTTCCACTCTTGAGAATGTCTTCCTTTAATGGAAAAAAAAAATTCTTGTGTTTTGAATGAAGAATGAAGAATGCAAGAGTTAAGTGATAAAACTAAGACTGTTTTCGTTATATCACAACTCAACTTCAAATCAACTATACATTGATCAAATCAGTTAAAAAAATGTGTTTAACGTGCATGTTTACTTAAATGATTTTTGTTACTTCCAACCCTCATAGACCTATACGTAGTTCAATCTCAATATCAAAGATAAAGTTGTGTCTTCCACATTCTTTTGTTAGCATCTGAGCATCTTTATTTCTGCGTGTAACAGATAGTATAAAGAAATGGATGTAGTCTCCAGCCATCAGCATCTTGGCAGTGCCTGTCATGCTTATATCCTCTATTCCAAAAATGGCTAAGGGGCTGGAGCATGGGTGGAGCTGAGGTGGGCCTAATCAAACCTGGTTTCTGGTACCTAACTACACAACTCATGACTCTCTGTCACTCAGAGCAACAACGGCTTTAATTATGTATAACTTGAAGCTTTAATATGATTGAAACAAATTAGTTAAAAAAATCACCATCTATCTCTATAAAGTAGGAAAAACATGTAAAATGTAACAATTATCAGAAATAACTAATAACTGTGTTCTTTTACTTTAACACTATAAGCAAAACCAACTGAAAATTTTGGACGACTGTGAACTAAATTAATAATCTACACTGGTTCATAAAGTCAATCCCATCTGGACTTACAGAGCCTTTCGACAGTTCCTCACAGCTGGAATCAGTCTTTGTCTTCCCTCCCTTGATGTGTTGTACTTCTTCAGGTCAAACTCCTCCAGAACCTCCTCTGACATCTGCAGCATGTAGGCCAGAGCTGAGCAGTGAATCTCAGAGAGTCTCTTCTCTGATCTGTTTTCTGACTTCAGGAACTCTTGGATGCGCTGATGGACTGAGTGGTCGTTCATCTCCGTCAGACAGTGGAAGATGTTGATGCTTCTGTCAGGAGAGATATCGTACATGCTCTTCTCCTTCAGGTTGTTGATGGCTCTCTGGATGATTTCTGGGCTGTTGTCTGTCTGACCCAGCAGGCCTGCTAAAAGTCTCTGGTTGGACTCCAGAGAGAGGCCATGAAGGAAGCGAACAAACAGGTCCAGGTGGCCGTTTTTACTTTCAAAGGATTTCTCTGTGGCTCCCATCAAGAAGTCATGCAAGTTTGGATAATCAGTAACAGCACAGTCCCACTCTTTCCCCAGGAAATCCTTCAGGACCTCTGTGTTCCTGTTGGTGTAACAGTGGAACATGTAGACTGCAGCCAGAAACTCCTGAACGGTCAGATGAACAAAGCAGTAGACTGTTTTCCGGAAGATCACACTCTCTCTTCTGAAGATCTCTGTACAAACTCCTGAGTACAGCGAGGCCTCTGTGACATTAAGACCACAGCGCTCCAGGTCTTCTTGGTAGAACATGATGTTTCCTGTCTCCAGATGTTCAAACGCCAGCCTCCCCAGCTTCAGAAGAACTTCCCTGTCAGCCTCCGTCAGCTCCTGTGGACTCATCTCACATTCCTCATCATACTTTTTCGTCTTCCTCTTTGTCTGAACCAGCAGGAAGTGTGAGTACATGTCAGTCAGGGTCTTGGGCAGCTCTCCTCTCTGGTCTGTAGTCAACATGTGGTCCAGAACTGTAGCAGTGATCCAGCAGAAGACTGGGATCAGACACATGATGTGGAGGCTCCTGGAGGTCTTGATTTGTGAGATAATTCTGCTGGACCGATCTTCATCACTGAACCTCCTCCTGAAGTACTCCTCCTTCTGGACGTCAGTGAAGCCTCGTACTTCTGTTACCCTGTCGACACATGAAGGAGGGATCTGATTGGCTGCTGCGGGTCGGGAAGTGATCCAGACGAGAGCCGAGGGAAGCAGCTTCCCCTGGATGAGGTTTGTCAGCAGCACGCTGACTGATGACTCCTGTGTGACATCAGACACGACCTCATGGTTGTTGAAATCCAGTGAAAGTCTGCTTTCATCCAGGCCGTCAAAGATGAAGAGAAGTTTACAGACAGCGAGCTTCTCTGCTGTCACCTTCTGTAATGTTGGATGGAAAACATGGAGCAGCCTGAGAAGACTGTACTGCTCATCTCTGATCAGGTTCAGCTCCCTGAACGACAGCAGAACCAGCAGACTGACATCTTGGTTTTCGGAGCCCTCTGCCCAGTCCAGAGTGAACTTCTGCACCGAGAAGGTTTTTCCAACTCCAGCGACGCCATTGGTCAGAACCACTCTGATGCGTCTCTGTTGGTCAGGTGAGGCTTTAAAGATGTCGCAGTACTTGATAGGAGTTTCACTAAAGGTTTTCTTGGAAGCTGCCTCTAACTGTCTCACCTCATGTTGGGTATTAACCTCTTCACTCTGTCCCTCTGTGATGTAGAGCTCAGTGTAGACCCTGTTGAGGAGGGTTCCACTTCCTTTTTCATCAGTTCCTTCAGCCACACATTCACATCTCCTCCTAAGACTGATCTTATGTTCATCTAAAACCTCCTTCAGACCACTACCTGCTGGTAGAGAAAGAAAATAAGGTGTTTAGCTGGCAACAATCCACAAATGTCCTTGGGGTCCACACAATCACAAAAGGTGAGGAGAACAGGCTGCAGCTCTTCCTAATAACTCCCTGCTGCAAAAGCAGCATTACATGTGCTTTAACCTCCTCATACCAACTTGGACGGATTCTGTGATGACCCCACTTAACTGTGGTGCTGTCTAACAGGGTAAACTCGATGTGAATGACCAACTCACTATCACTCCCTGCAGACACATCTACATTCTCATTCAACAACTTGTTAATGTAAGCTAGCTGCTGCTCATCTATATGAGGACAGTTAATGTCAAATATAGACTAGGGTACCCCTGCTGATTGTGGCTCCACTGTGGCCTTCTGCATGCAAACTGATGCTTCCACTTCCTGTGGCCCTACCTTTTGGAAAGCTACAGGGATAACACCCCCTGTCACTGCCTCTGTTTCATGCAACTGCATAGGTTCAAGCAGACATCTGCATGACCTAGATTTACAACAGCAACCATTATTTCTCGTCCTTGTATCCACACATAATGTTGACACATTACCAAGTAGCAACCCTTCATTCACTCCTGAAGCCTCCATTACCACTGCCTGACCTGTGGAGCTGTTACTCTGGAAACCTGAAGCTGAAACCACCATTCTGTGCCAACCGAAGCCATATGGACCCTGCAGGTATAACAGCAGGTGAAGAGGCCTTTGCATAACCTTCAGTAGTTGCTGAGCAAACCAAATGTGGTGCCTCCTTAGCCCACATATGAATGACAATCTTACCTTCTGCACTCATCTTGACAAACGTGCGGACAGCGATGTGTTTACGCCAAGCTCTCTGGATGACTCGAGCATAATGCTTCTACTTTGTCTCCCTCACCTCCTCCAACAAGAGCTGCAGAGATGAGAACAACACAGAGACAACAAACATAAAGTCAAGATGGAGACAGACCCTGACAGGCTGGATGGACTGATGGTTTCTGGGAACAGCTACACCCAGAGTTCCACTGTATCAGAAACAGTATTCATGGGATGGATTTAGAAAGTTGAATTAATTCACTATTGGGTATTGGATCAGGAGAAGTTTGGTTATGAAAATAATGCAACAGGGATGTAACAGATCTAGAACGAGTTGTTAACACAGCAATGCATGCTGAGGTTTATGAGGACTATAGTGTTTGGAGTCATTTCAAAGATCAAAGAAAAAACATGAAATATTTCTACCTGAAGACCAGAACAGAACCCCAGACTCTGGACAAATGATCAGCAGTTTCACCTGAGGTTCTGGTTCATGAAACCTTAGTGTTCCAGGTAACAGCTACTGTTAACGGGGACTTTACTTTCACTGTTTACAAAACTTTAGAGAAGGGAGCTGTTCAAAGACCTGGAAGCAGCTGGGAAACTGTTTACTCTGTGCAGTCAATCTGGATACATGATTCAAGGTTCATTTATTTTTCATCCTTAAACATGAATTGGTTTACAACATGGGAGCCTCTCAATAAAGATGATGTGAACAGAAGACGTAAGGAGTTTGATGACGCTGTGAAGAGGTGTAGGGAGAAAACCTGAAGAAACTGGTGGGTGCAACTGTTGGCAGATCAAAAAACTGTTTTGTCAAATAATGCAGAGAGTTTATTCTTATCAAAAACGTGTCACACTGTCACTACTTCATATTCTGCCCTGTTATGACTCAAAGTTGAGAATTTTGATTGAGGACAACATCTGCTTCCAAACTGCAGCTTTTCCCTTTAATTTTAGAGATAAAAGAACAAAATAAAAACATGTTGGCAAACGTATGTAAGACTTTTGCTCAAAAGTGTTCAAATCAGATCAATGACCTGAGCTAAAATAACAGTGGGTTAACCACCAGCCAAAGTTAGCTCTGCTGACTGATGTGTGAGCTGTTAACACTCACTTCAGATCAATCTGTAACAATCAAATACATTATTTTATAGAATTTTATACGGCTGTTCTTAATACCTGGACATACAGATCATATTTCTCTTTCTGCCCCCTACACACTAAATATGATAGTTTTCTGTCCAAAAACACTTTTGAACAGACAAAGATAAATATATATATATATATATATATATATATATATATATATATATATATATATATATATATATATATATATATATCTCACTATTTCGTTTTTTTTATTTTTGTTAAATCCACCATCATCATACTGTCAGACAATGTTCTCTCTAAGGTTCAAGTTAAAATATGAGCTTTACGTGGGTCTCTGTGGTTAAAAAAAAAAAACAAAAAAAAAACAAAAAAAAACCCAAACCAATGTAGGACGGAAATAGATGAATAAGACCATGACGCATACCATATATGGCCATGTAGGGCTACACCTGCGTAATTTGTACAAACTGTCCACATTTTTTTTTCATGTATAAAATCTGCCGAATGAACAAGTAGGTCAGAATGGTTAAGCGTGTGTTGTAGACAGCGTTTCACAGCATCGGTTCAGTTCCTCCTAACGCAACACGTTTCTGAATTGAGCGTTTACTTAATTAGCATCATAATAAACAAAATCAGTAGTTTAACAAGCGAGAAGTTTAACAACACACGTTGGCGACCAACACACACACATTATAAGGTCATTTCTCCACCTGAACAGTCGGTGTCTTCTTATTTATTTGACATGTTCAGCAGCTGTGACGGCTCAGAAACCAGCAACAGGGAAGAAAAAGAAGTGATGAAGACGGAGAATCTCATTGTACTTTGTTTTACTACACTAGTGTGTATTTTTCAGACGTTCTGTAAAGCAGGTCCAGCTATGACAGAGTATTAGGGCCAGACTCAAAAAATATCATGATTTTTGTTTAAATGACGAGAATAAAGTCATCACATCAAGAGAATAAAGTAGTCATTGTATGAGAACTCTTACAGGAAAGAGCAGTCTTCCCTGCGTTCAAATGAGGAATGTTGAGCATCTTGTGAGTTGTACTTTGGTATCGGTTTCACAAATAAGGAAATACTTCATCTTTTGGCACATCGACATCAAATTATCATCAGTATCAGGACTTTGAAACGACTGTGTTTATTTTGAAGAAAGAACTGCTCACGTCAGATCTTGATAACTCTATCGAGGCTTTTTTCTCATTAAAACGACTTTTTTTCTTTTCTTGTGTTATTATTACATTATTCTCGTATTATTCCGACTTTATTCTCGTAACATTACAACTTTATTCTCGTCATTTCTTTTATTTTTTGGCCCTAACACTCCATCGTAGTTCAACACCTGATCATAAAGCAGTCAGCAGAATAATCAGTAGTAAGACTAACCGTTATTTTCAACACTCACCTTGTCGTCCTGTCTTCTTCCCTCTGCTCTGCTCAAAATGGAGTCTGACAACAAACTGTCTTCAACTTTCAGTTCCTGGATGTATCTCCCCCTCTCTCCTGTCACCTGCAATTACTAGAATAAGTGTGTAACACGCAGTCCTCAGGTTCAAATCACATTTAGTATGTGTTTTTGTAGTTTTGGGTTTATCCATGCTGCTGCTCTGTGAGGCTGCATGTACTCAATCATTCATTGAATTATTTGATGAATAATAAGCAGAAAACAGCAAAAACATATAAGAAGTAGAAAAATAAATAAATATGCCCAGTATAATTTCCTCGAGGCCCATCTGACTCCCTCCTTCAGTTTTACTGTCCAATGAACATTAAAAGGCACGGTGTAGCTTAGGTCATAGTAATAGTACAAACAAAAGTACAAATAAACATGTATTTTTTCCATTGGTGAATAAAAAAGCTGTTCTCAGAGGAAAATAAGGTCCCAGAACACCACTGGAAGCTAGAGAGGTGGCAGGGTCCGCCACATGTAAACAGCATAAATCATTTTGTCCTTGAAGCTCAGTTTGTTTATTCAGTTTATTCAGTCATAAAAACAAATCGAGTTTGATTATTTAGTTTGTTTAGGCAGAAAGATCTTGTCCTCATATTGCACGTTTAAGACATCTAAAGATATTCAGCTCAACACTGCAGCTCTTTAAGTTTCCTTAAACATCTGCGATGAAACAAACGGGGGCAAACGGTGTGTTTGTTGGGGACTACTTTAAGCGGCGGATTCATCCACATTTTGATTGAGTTGCTAAGTATTTGGGGCAGCAGCAGACTGTGTGCTTTGCAAGATGAGTTTTCTGATTTGCTCTCTGTGGCATTAATCCCACTTCATACCGGACTGCAGGTGCTCAGCCTGCTGACCGCTGAGGGCGTCTGAGCAGCGCTGCACATCTCCAGCAACAATTACAGCAGCCTGTCATCCAGATGTACCTGCTGCACATCACCGCTGCCCCACATCTCGTTATTCCTCCATGTACGTCAGAATAATGATCCCTCAGCCGGTCAGGTCACTTCAGCTGGGACATTATGAGTCTGTCTGCTAATCAGAGGTGTGACGGAGACACAGTCTGTATTCTACATCTTATCAAAATATATTTTACTGTCAGAGAAGTAAATTAACTGTTGTGTTACGCTGCTGCCACAGTTTTACAATCTGAACACTAACAAGCAAAAGTTGCCCCGTTGTGCCAAAATGAGTTTGTATAGCAGAAACATTGTGACCCAGTTAGAAGATCCACAGTACCTCCAAACATGTTGCTATCAGAAACGCCACATGCACTCAGAATGATCCACCTCTGAGTGTGTTGCTGATGGACACTGTTGTGACCAGTGACCAAATGAAGCTTCAGCTCTCAGCTCACAATCCTCATGGCAAACAAGTTTGGTGTTTGTTAACAACTTTGCAGCATTTCCTCAATATTAGTTTTGTGTAACATAAAACTTAATTAAAAATTGTAAGCATTAATCATGGAGAGCTGTTGAATGTTTCTGTCCATTTATTGATAATAATAATTTTACTACTCTCCATTTTCTAATGCAAGACAGTTTTCACAAGTTTGATTCTGCCCACCTGCACACACCAACAGCATCCCTGTGTATCTTACCGAACTGCATGTGTCTGCACACAGTTTGATCTACCAATACATTTTTCTAGTCCTCTGCTCCTCTGAGGTTAATGTAAAGCTTATAGTATCTGTCTCCTATAGGAACATAACAATAAAAACACATCAAATAAAAGCATGTGTGCAAACATTAGTCTGAGATAAAACATGCAAACTAGTAACATGAGTTCACTCTGGGAAAATTCTTCTTCTTCTCCTTCATCTTATTGTTATTATCGTTATTGTTAATATATTTTTTTCCTTAATCTTCATCTACTCCTTCTTATTTTCATCATCTTTATTACTATCATCTTCTTCTTCCTCTTCTTCTTCTTCAACACTAGGGGGCGGTAATGCAGTCTTAACGGTTTCCAGCCACCATTAACAACACGAAGAAGGGTAACGTCATCAGTCCATGGTCCAATCAGTGGAGCGGCCGCCGTAGTAATCCCCGCCCCCCTGAGAAACCGCCATCATGAAATTAAAAACAAGAAAGTGACAGATGAGACGCAGTTCTCTGCTTCGTAACAAGGTAAAACTTTTGTCACGCAGTCCTCTAACGTCAGGGAGCGATCATGTGGTTCTGTGCCGACATTCAGATGGAGTTAGTCGCATCGCCTCATTAAGCTGAAAATGGTTCACACCGTTATTTCTGTGTAATTACCGCGCTGTGAGTGAACGTCACTAACATTATGGTAGCTAACGTCAGTGTTAGCAAGCAGTGACTAGCTGTGTGTTAGCAAACGTTTACCCCTGGTTTGTTTGTTAAACTCCCCTGGGGAAAGAAAAGTTAACAGCGGTTAACTAACCGACAAACAGCGACTGGTGGCGCAGACGGGACTGAGGGGGTTGTGGTGTGTCCCTGAGCCTGATAGCGGGGCTAACTGAACGCGAAGCGGCTAACAATGTTCTGCGTAATGTGAAGTTACAGCGCGCCAATCCGCACGGACGTTTATTGTGAAGGACTGAAGACACTAAACAGCATGGAGGACAGGTGGAGTACGGGAAATAGTGAGCCGACGGTCTCCTAAGAAGCTGACTCAGGTCTGCGACTCGCAGTTCATTTACAGACATAAGTTGTAATTGAATTTAAGAGTAGAGTCTGCTCAGTGTAAGTGCATTGACCGTAGTGAACCGCTGCTATCAGTGTGAACTAACGTTAATTCTATTCAAGCCACCAGACACCGTTGATAGATCTCTTAAGTTTATGGTGAAAAGCTCCCACTTGGAAAAAATCGTATTCACGATACCTAATTTTAAGTCAGAAGTGATTATTAAGAGACAAATTAGGGTTCGGCATACGTCTAATACACCAAACTACATCAAGTAAAGGGCGTATTTGACATCTGTTGATGCAGGTTTCAGGGAAATGCTTGAAGTGGACGTTGAGTTAATTTTGTCAAGCAACGCTGATCAGGTTTTTACATAAATTGACTGATTTCTGAATGGAACTTTTACTTCATGCCCTCACTCAAGATGAACATCCAAGCAGTCCCACGGGTTAAATTAAGACATGCTCTTAAACATCAGTGAAAAACTGCAGCATTGTGCTAAATGTTGCATTGTGTGAGGAGAAATGTGTTCAGTTATTCAACAAATTTAATACAGGAGCCTAAATGTAAAGAGTATGAATTTCTATCAATAATTATGATTTATCTCTGCATGTCAGTGAGATCAGTGTTATGGTTCTTAATTCATAACTGGATACACGGCTCTGTAAACTCTCTTGCTGTAGCATTTGAATTATTTTGTGGATTCGTGATTGTGCATGTGAAACACATTCATTACCAGAGCAGCATGGGGGGATTACAGTGATAAAACCCTCTTTCCCCTGTTAGGATAAACTGATACCTGGAGGGAAAGAAGCTGCACAGATATGAGTGAGGTGGCGGAGGAAGTGATGGACAGCTCTGCTGTGTCTGAGGAAGAAGTGGAGGAACCGCAGGAGACGTCACAGGAAGACCAGTCGAATCCGAACAAAAGCAACTCCAAAATATCTGGTAAATTAAAGGGGATGGTTTACCCCCTCTGTTCAGTCATCCAGTCAGCAACTAAAATCACACCTGACACCGAGGAAATCTGTCTCTGGTGGTGAGACATGTAACATCACTCTGACACATTTAATTAATTACCCCTGTATTTAATTACACATTCAGGATGTTTTACAGTTCAGCCACTCCTCAGTCGTGGTGTAAGAGCAGCAAGTAATGTTGGTTTATTTTTTCCTGTCATGGCAGCTGCAGGTGATATCATTGAAGGCAAGCGGGCAAAGAAGACAGTTGAGAGGCTCGATTTCCAGGCGCCGAAGCAAAAGGAGAAGCTCAAGATTGGAGATGGTAAATATATGACTTTGCCGGACACAGATTTGGTTGTCGGTTTGTTTTTAGCAATGGTTGGATAGATTAGCTAAGAGGCACTGGTTTAATTGTCCCATATTTTCAGGTAGTGGAGATAAATTGGGTGACATTCCGCGCACCGGCTACCAGATCACCAAGATGAAGCCGGCTGACCTGAAACTCCTGCACGCCATCCTGTTCGACAGACCAGGAAAGGTACCAACATTTGGATGATTTTGAAATGAGCCAACATAGAGACAGAGAGTGAAAGTTGAGTCAGTGGGAGGGACCTTTAATGATTGACTTAATATCATTTTCTTATTTATTACATTACTATTTATTGAGATTACTGAGCAAGAGCAGACAGTCTCAGAGACGCCTCTGTTTCTGAAGTCTTTATTTTAACACCTTTCGGGAGTGCTCAGTTTTTAACTGTGCTGTGAACAAAATTACTAAATATAAAACATAGTGAAGTGAAGAATAATTATATTTATGTCAAATTATTGTGTGTTCTTTCATAAGATCGCAACAATAAAGAAGAACCTGCGTCTGTTTAATGGCTTTCCATTTGACGCGGACAGCGAACAGTACACCAAAAAACGAGAAAAACTCCTCAAGTAAGTTTCACTTTGTCTTTTCAGTCATCAGGTCGAGAAAAAAAGTCCACATAGAATGTAGCACAGTGGGGTTTTTTTTATATACAATAAGCACTGTCATTTGTTTTGTGTTTGAATGTAGGAGTTCAAATTTCACCAACACCAAACTGAAGGTCGTCTGTGGTGTTTTGGATCTGGAGAAGAAAGGAACCCACACAGATCTGGTCGACAGGATCCTGACTTTTCTCGTCGCACCGAAGAACAGCGGGAAGGTGAGCAGTGAGCTCGCCTCAGTGGCTCAGATTCATCATGTGATCACCAGTTGTGTTTTATTCTTAACTGAACAGTTTGTAGTTTGATATACTTTTGTCTCTCTGACCCCACAGAAATGTAAACAGTTGAGGTTAAAACAAAAATGTAAGTCTTCATGCCCCGCATTTATGGAACTCTACTTTTGCTCCTAAGAGCTATAAAAGTCTAAAATACTCTAAAGTTTAAGATTCTTTTGAGTTGGTTCAGGGTTGATCGAAGATGACTGCAGTAAAGAAACAGAGCCGAGGACACTCCCTGTGAGTTACTCTACAAAATGATATGTCGAGGCAATTTGTATCATTCAAAATATGCTGTGGCGATGTTCTCTTGGAAAAATAAGAGAATGATTCAAATGCAAATATGTCGCCAAATATAGTCATAGTGGACCATCCATGTTAAATGTATGTGTGGGAAACACTGGTATGAATGAGTCGCCTGATAAATGTGTTTGTTTGGGGTTAAAATAGTGATTTTTAGAAGTTATAAGATAAAAGGGGTTCTAGTGTTGAGCTTGACTGGTTTGTCTAATAATTCAGTGAATTACTAGACTTTGACATTTATTTGAATTAAACACATAAGTCAACCACAAACATTTACTCGGTTCTTTGTTCACTAGGAAAGTTTCAAGATAGAAATTCAGACCTTTGAAGTATCCTCTCGATCAGGAAGCAGCTCATCGTTTAATGAGTAAACTGAAAGTGTTGTTTTTGTCTTTGGCAGCGTTTGCCCGTGAAGAAGAAGAGAAAATCAAAGAAGAAACTGACGGGCGACGACTCGAATGCCAAGACCAAGAAGAAGAGCAAACCCAAACCCAGGAGCTCGTCGTCCAGTCCCAAGAAGTCCAAAACAGGAAGCAAATCCAAAGCCATCGTCATGGACTCCAGCAGCGACGAGGATGATGATGAGGAAGATGAGAAGGCGGGAGCTTCAGCTGAGGCCGAGGGATCAGATACAGAAGACAGACCATCAGAGAAGGAGGAGGACCAGTCGGACAAGTCGGAGGAGTCTGCAGACGAGGAGGAGGAGGATGAAGAGGTGAGGCTGACCAGCAATAAGTCGATTGATATGGAATTAATCAGAAACTACTGTGATGAATTGATTCAGCGTTCATGCAAGTTTTCAAGCTTAAATGCTGAACATTAGTTATTTCATTTTATTTGTGTAGGAAACTGATTATTTTTGTGTTTTGGGCTGTCGGTCGGACAAAACATGTCATCTGAAGGAATCAGCTTGAGCTCAGAAAATGAGAGGAAGATTTTTTCTCGAGCACTTTCTGACATTTTATCAGGACATTTATCAGACGCTTTTGTCCAAAGTGGCTTACAGTAATTCATACATTCATACACTGATGCCGGTGGCTGCCATGTAAGACCAGCACATCAGGAGCAGTTTGGGGTTCAGTGTCTTGCCCAAGGACACTTTGATATGCAGACCACATGAATCGAACCAACGACTTTCCAATGACAAGATGCTGGATCTACTTCTGAGCCTCAGCTGCTTTTAGAGATCAAGCAATTAATGGAGAAAATAATCGGCAGATTTGCTGATAATCAAAACAATTGTTAGTTGCATGTAAAATACAGATTTTACTGTCTAGTTAAAGGGACCCTGTGGAGTTTTATTGCAAAAACAAATGTCATGTTCAGAAAATGTCTGACATTCACATTAACCAGCAGGCAGTCTTCAGGTTTTAACCCACAAACATTTTGTGTCAGTCTCCCAAGTCAAAGTCTGGCAGAGGGAAGTTGGCTTCCAAGAAATCGGCAGCAGTGAAGAGACAGAGGACACCAGCGAAGAAGACGGGTCCTCCTAAAAAGAGATCGAAGAAGGAAGCTTCAGATGAGTCAGAATCTGATGCTGACAGTGATGAGAAGGTACAAATTACATCTGATATGATAAATCATATTTTTTGAAGTCTTAAAAATACTCCTAATGTTGTAGAATTGAATGGAAGCAGCCTCAGAGACGAGCAGTGTGATCTGTGCCTTTGTGTTGAAGTTAAATCTACAATTAGTTCTCGTTTATTTTTCAGTTTTCTCCTGTGTGGCTGTGTAATGTCCAGTTCTGTACACACAAGCTTTATTCTTATTTCCATGCTTATTTTCCCGCAGGTTCTTCCTCTTTATTAATTTATTTAGCTGGTAAAGTTACAGTTTCACATCTTGTTGAGCTGATGTTTGTCTGTTTGTTGCTTTACAGCCCCAAAAAAAGAAATCAGCCAAACCTGCCGCCAAAACCAAGAAGGCTGACAGTAGCAGCAACAGCAACAGCAAAAACAACACAAACACAGGTGAGTTCATGCTGATCAGAACAGATGATTATAGGTACTGAGAATTTTATAGAAACCTAATTGATAACTGTTCAGCTCAGTGATTTTCTCAGAGCTGTTGAATGTTGGAGACTATGCAACAAAACTCAAAGTTCTGACAGATGTTATCATGGAAACCAAGCGAAAAGTGTTGGATGGGAAATATCTAGCAGTATTTTAGTTCCTTAAAGTTGATTATTGTCTCTGTTGACCAAAACTTTGGTTTTTACACACTGAAGTTATCTTAAAGCCTTTTCAGAAAATGCATTACATTCTATTGTTGACTGAAGAAGTTTTTTTAATGTACACTTCTGTCCCAAAACATTGGCTTTTTCACTGCTGTACAGTTCATGTGGAACAAGCTGCATTTAAAACGTGCTTCATCTTTTCGAGTCACTACAAGTTGTGTTTTAATGAAGAGGAACAGCAGCTGTGCTGAATCTCTGAATTAGCTGTAACTGTGTTCCTGTTCAGTTTCAGATGGATGACTCGTGAAGTCTTTTTACTGCAGCATCGTTCACTTCTCCATGTTCTTCTCTGTTTGTACCTGCAGCAGAGGACAGCTCGGACGACGACGAGCCGCTCATCAAGATGGTGAAGAAGGCGCCGACTGACGAGCAGCTGAAGGAGACGGTGAAGAGTCTGCTGAAGGAGGCCAACCTGGAGGAGATGACCATGAAACAGATCTGTCAGAGGGTAACAAGCCTCCTCCGGTTTACACCTGCAGGACTGACACTCACACTCGGAGTGGATTAGATGGAAACCCTGAAATGAATAACGTAGTAAGAACATATTGATAATTTATTCTTGTGTCCTTCTTGTTTTTAGGTGTTTGACACGTACCCAGACCACGACCTGTCCATCAAGAAGGACTACATCAAACAGACCGTCAAGTCTGTGAGTGTACAAACACACATGAGCACCGAGTCAAAGCTGCGTTACCGGCTGCATTAACGCTGCTTTTTCACGGAGGGAATATTGTGTCGTTATTCTGCCTCACTGTCTGTGTGAAGGTTACAGAGGCAGAATGGAGGGACATATTTCTCACCTCTGATCCACCAGCAGAGGTCGTGATAGAGCCACAACCCAGGAAACACTTCTTACATGGTTTACTCTAAGAACTCAGTCTTAGATATTTATACAACATATTAAACACTGATGTCACGTTGTGAGCTCGCAGAATACTCCTCTAAACACTGAGACATACAGCCAGACAGTGTTTGTTGCTGATCGGGGTCTCTGAGGTTTGACTTGATGTCGTTTAACGAGTACTAACGTTGAATCAAACAAAGTGTGAATTCAATCTATCTTCAAAAGAAGAAGCAACTCTTTCAGAAAAACATTTCCTTCTAGAAGAGACATTTGAATCATTATTTTCACCTGTTTTATCTCTAAAAAAGAGACCGAAGTTTTGTATTATCGGAGATTTTATCCATATTACCAATCCTGATGATGACCGTTGGAATTGTTGTGCGTCGTGCTGCTCCTGTTATCAATATGAATTTGTTTGTCAGTGCTGGTTTCTGATTGTTTTGTTTGTTACTTCATGCTTCTCTAAATGTTTCCTCACAGCTCATCACATGAAGATCTGAAGAAGAATGAAGCTGCAGAATGTCACAGGAGGGAAACTTCAGTAGAAATGATTGAAAAGCTCCTTTTTCATTAGTTTCATATCAGTTTGTTTTCATACAAAACAGTTTTATACATTATTATGTTTTTTATGAATGTGTGACCCGTGTATAGATTTCAGATCAGTGTTAAACATCAGCTGTTCTTTAATGTTCTCTGGCAAAGTTAAGATTAATGAGAGAAAAGACATTTCTGTTCGTTTGTATGATGTTTGTCAGTCGACTTTTAGTCGTCGTGTTTAAGAAGCAAAAAAAAAGTGGGGAATTTCCTCATTAACGCCAAAACTGATCTTTGCTTGTGACTCGCATCAAATTCAGACCCATGTTGTAATTAGATGAAGCCGTTTCTGATTAACACACTTTGACTAGTTTCTTTTTGGTTTTCTGTTTGTTTTGCTGTCAGATGTTAATGTACATTCATTGTGCTGAGTAATTTACTTACTTATTAAAATTGTACCTTTTTGAACAAAAATGTCTTTGTGCATATTTACTCGGCTTATTTGGAACAAGAAAGCTGAGATCCTCAACACCCGATCAGTGTCCTTAAATATTATATTAATGTTTAATATGTGTGAGCTGTCTGACGGTGCGAGAGCCTGGAAGGACTCAACATGTGTCTGCAGTTGTTGAAGCTGCAGCTGCCTCCGTTTGAAGAGCTGATGAACTGCTCTTCTGAGACCAGACTGTGTGAGGAAACAACTTATTTGACTTTTACCATTTCACCTCTGAAATCACTTTATTTGTTGTCTTTGTGATCTTTTTATATTAAAACATTTTCAATTGAGGTCTCAACTGAAAATCTGTCTGAAATTCAAAGTCTTCAAATCTTCCAAATCTGAACTGTGAAGTTTAAACTACAGCACTACTTGCACTTGAATATTCGTATTTGATGCTTCAGAACTTGTTGATCTGACTCTTGACTGCTGTAAATATACAGATGTTAGGATAAAAATGATGATGATTTATTGTCTTTTTCTTCCTGGATTTCACGTCTCAGTCCCACATGGATGTTGTACTCAGCCGAGCAGGAAAGTCAGCAGACAGTATTCAGGACTGAAGGAAACAACTGGACCTGAAGTTTGTTGGGTAAGAAATCAGACTGATATTCTTTTAAGAACGAAAAGAGAAGAACTGGACTTCAGACAAACGAATGGCAGTAAGAGAAGTAATCTACACAGCAATCGCAAAAACGTGATCCATTACACTGAGTCACTGCCGAGTTTAACTGTGCATGCAAGATTACAGTTTATCTCACAGACACACACACACACACACACACCCTCTGAAAACTGACGACCACAAGCTGTGTTGCCAGATTGGGTGATATTAGGTCACATTCTGCAGGATAAAATGGGATTGAGCGGCTTTTCTAAATACATATGGTATGTGATTGAAAAGCCACTCTGCTTTGTTTTGAAGAAGAAATTCAAACTCAGAATTTTAATATTTTCAATATGAATGAGTTAATAACTGTTTCATCAGTGAATAAACAAGCTGTTCTCACAGGAAAATAAGGTCCCAGAACACCGTCTGAAGCTAGAGATGTGGCAGGGTCCGCCACATATAAACAGTGTCGTCCTTTGAGCTCAGTTTGTTTATTCAGTAATGAACACAGAGACAGTTTGATTATTTAGTTTGTTTTGGCAGAAAAAAAAACATGCAGCATATCTTTTTATTTAAGGAAAACCGAGCAGGCAAATATGAAAATAAAAAAAAGTACCCAACATGTGTAACACACACAGAATAAACACTGTAAAGACACACACACACACAGAATAAACACTGTAAAGACACACACACACACAGAATAAACACTGTAAAGACACACACACACACACACACGTCTGCTCAGAGCGTAGCATCAAATAAAAGAGAAGGGAAATGATGATGGATCATCAGCTACATGAAGAGCGTCCATTAACAGACGAGGATCTTATTGAATTGTCCACTTCACTACGTCTTGGAGGGGCGGCTGGTAGAGCAGGTCGGCTAGTCTGAAGGTTGCTAGTTCAACACCCCCCGGCTGAACTGAGCTGCATGTATCTTGATCAAGATACTGGACCCCAGATTGCTCCTGATGTGCAGTTGGCACCTTGCATGGTGATACTGCCATCAGTGAGCGCCCTGTGAGTTCCCTGCCCAGAGACAGCTGGGATCAGCTCCAGCAACGTTTCACTGACAACAGTCATTTGATTACTTTACTTTGCATCAGAGTTGAATGAGCACATTTTCAATTTGACATTTTTATTGTTTTGGCTGACACAAAGTAGACAATCATATAATACATGTAAAATTTGCTTTAACCTACACATTTGATACATTTAAGACTTTTATTGAAGTGATATTTGAACACAATATCTTAACCTTTACTCAAGTATTACTTTAGGGTTGTTGTTAGCAACACTGCACTTCTTTTGTTATTTAATTTTGTCATATTTAACAACACTGATGAACCACAGCACTGTTGCTGCTGTGTATGAATTCATATCTGTTGTTTATCATAGAAAATATTTGTGTGTCATCAGTTTTGGGGGATTTTGAGCAACTATCGGACTGGAAACCCTCAAAACATCAACCTGACCTGGCAACAAAGAGTGAAAGTGAAAGAAAAAACGTTGTTGACCAACTTCAGGCACCTGTTGCTCGTGTGTCAGTGTTGCAGGTTCGAGTCCAGCTGAAGGGTAAGTTAACTGACTGCACTTCAAGAGACTAATAGAACATTATTTTAACATAACAAGTAGAATAAAAACAGATCTGAGTTCAGATCAGTGATCCAGTTTAGATCCTGAGAGACTCGACACAGACACAAAGATCTGACGTTACAAGAAATAAGTTGTAGGTGGTTTCTGCAGTGTACAGGTTTATTTCATTTCCTTCTTGATATTTATTTAAAGCTTTATAAATAATATTCAGGTGGTAACATCGATTGATTTCTTTGCACTTATTTTGCATAATTTCCTTTTTTCAACATGTTTTGTTGATGAATGTATTTTCCCTCCAACTTTTTTCACAAAGCTTTGTGTTGACAATTGCTTAATGTTGCACGTGACACATAGATGACAGTTGTTCTTGTTATAGTAACATGTTTCCATATATTTTCAGGTTACTGTATTGAAGTGTGACACCACAGACAGGCATGTCCAGAGATCCCATCTCCTATCAACCCCTGCAGATATCTGAGGATGGCATTCAGGTGTGCACTGCCATCTGGTGGTCATATTTAAGAAGTACATGGGAGGAGTATCATTATTTTGTCTATACAGATGTAATGTATGTGGTATATGAGGGTGGAAACATTTTATATTTTTATTATTTCAGAGTCTCTTAAAAACAAACTTCATGAATTCTACAGAAAAACATTATCAGATCACATGATGTCTGAATCCTTCATGCTTTTTCTAGAGTGCAGTGAAGCTCGATGTATTCTGAAGTGTTATTGATCTCTATCTCATAGATTTACTGAAGGCTTGAAGATGAGTGGATCAGAATCTTCAACAGTCGGCTTTAAGCCTGTGAAGGCTGACGGCTCCAGAGACGATCCACCAGTCACTGAAACTAATCCTCCATGTGCACAAACAAGGTGAGAGATGTTGATTAAAGTAGAATCATCCAATAGGGAGGAGACTGGAGTCTAAAAGCTTAGATTTCTTTTTTTCTTAAGTTTAAAGACCGTTTATATAACAGTTTGTGGCACACAGCCTGCGCACTGTTAACAAACCAGACGACAGTTATATTTGCCAGGTATGTAAATGGAAATATTAATGGAATATTCTTTTTTGTAATAAGCCCTGTCACTGACCTTTATGTAGACACGCTGAAGACCAGAAGATGAGTGAAAGTGGATCTGAGAGAGGTTCAGCATCTTCAACGATCAGCTTCAAGTCTGCGAAGAGTGAGCAGTCCAGAGAATTTCCTCCATTATTCAGCAGTGACACCAAACATTCACAAACAAGGTGAGAGTTTTACCTTCTGACTGAATGTAACTGATCGCTGTTTGACTCATTTACTCACTGCCTGCTTATATTAATCATTTGTGATACCAGCATCAGGCCTGTTGATGATAATTACTAAAATACATGCACTACTCCACATTCTGACTAGTTGCCTTCATGAATCATCTGTATTATTTACATGCAATCATTAAAATTCATTTTACCAGTTATATTGAGTACATTGTTCTAAGTTGAAATGAATACTAGTCTACTGAAAGCTGTGAACTGTTTCAACTACATCAAGTGGAATAATTTCAGTTTGCTGAGATTGTTATTTGGTATATTTAGGGGCAAAAGACCACCTTTCAAAGAAAACACATCAGTGTCATCAGCATATAGGCTGATGTGACGACAAGTATCAGGAAGTCCTAGATTTCAACACTGACTGCATTATATTTGCTATTGTCTGTAAGAGAAACAATATTCATATGTATTTCATGTAGATGATGGTCAGCAGATGTACAAAAAGCAATTAAAGAACAGGTTGTTTTTAGAGATGGACAATCTGACGGTTGGTGATTGGAATCAATCTTAAAGTAGAACAGAATCTACTATTCAGGCCCATCATGGTTTCTCTCATAACGTCCTTTTGATTTTTTTTTTTCCAATCTTCAAATAATCTTGTTGACAAGATGATCCGTGCTATGTGAACAAGCCAACAAGCCTCCTTGATCTGCTGACTGGATGGATGACTTCACAGGATTCCTCTGCAGATGACGTCCTGAAAACAATGAAATGTTGTGTTTTAATAGTGCAAAAGTAGAAATTCATTGGGTTTTTAAGTCTGGGCTACATTTAAAATATTACAAACTCGCTCCTTGCCACAGTGGGTTAATATATATATATATATATATATATATATATATATATATATATATATATATATATATATATATATATATATATATATATATATAAGATCAAATGCAATATAATGATAAAGTATAAAGTACATGAAGAACAATATATTAGAATATCTGAAAAACATCATACAAGTACATTTTGAATCAAATCAATGATCTCATAAATCTAGATCCCAAAATAACATGAATTAAAATGATTAAAAAGTTTCCTGGATCCAGTAGTTAGAATAATGAAATCACCAAAAACGTATTTTTTGATGCTGCTTGTACTAAAATATGGACTAAGATATGGATATGAACTTTTTCAGTGACCAGAATACATCAAGCATGCAGCAGAACCAGGACACCTTGAAGGTAGGCAGCGATTTAAAACTCCACTTACCTTCATAATTGATTATTTTTTGTCCCTACACCTGAGGGAATATGATGCTGATATTTTAAACATTTTCATGATTTTTGTCAGACGTTTGAAACTAAAGCCATGGCTTTAGTAAGGAAAGCTCTGAGATCCCATACGAAGGTCCTTTCTGCAAAACACAAAGAGATGTCTGAGGAAGACGAGCAGGAGGACGTACTCGATGATCAACCGATGGAGACTGATGAAGAAACTAAAGAAGCAGCTCTGAAGATTGCCCTCCATATCTTGAGGTCCATGAATGAGGATGAACATGCTCACACTCTTGAGCGAAGTAAGAGAAGACTGCATGTTACTTTATGAGTTTGTGTTTGTTAGGAGAGGTCACAAAGTCAGAACACTGATATTCAATGATGTTACACATAAAGTTTCTTACCAATGTGACTATTTCTGAGGTGTCATTAAAGAATAAATAATTGATTGTTTAGGGGAGATTTTAACATTAGAATTAGGGATGCAGATATGGAGTATTTTCAACCGCATACCATAGCTGATAATTACCAACAACTGATTGCAACCAGTAACTAATATTAGCACATTAGCATGCAAGAAGCTCAAGTTAGCTAATTTGCAACTCAAACAGATGAATGTTGAGGCAAGTACAAAAACACAGGGTTCTCCCCAGACAATGGAACACACAAATCACTTCTGGGGAAAACCCTGAAAACATGTCAAAGAGTGAAAGTCCACTCTGGCAAGGTGATGAACATTTCAACCTCATCAGAACTAATAGGAAGGATAACAAGTAAGATAAGCACATGACAAATATTCTTGTTGTTGATGTTACACGTTTCTGTCCTGTCAGGTCATTATGGAGAAATTTTCATGTACCAGAGGAAACTAAGATCTTTCCTGAAGAGTAAGAATGAATTCATATTGGAAGTAACTACACACCAGTGGCCTGTGCCTCTTAAAAAGATTTATACAAATCTCTACCTTACTGAGGGGGACAGTGGAGAGGTCAACAAAGAACATGAAGTGAGACAAATTGAGACAGCGTTCAATAGACACAAGTCTTCAGAAACTCAGATCAAGTGTGAGGACATCCTCAAGCCCTTACCCAACCAACAAGACAAACCAATCAGAACGGTGCTCACCAAGGGGATAGCAGGCATCGGCAAAACTGTGTCGGTACAGAAGTTCATGCTGGACTGGTCAGAGGAGAAGACCAATCAAGACATCCAGCTCCTGTTTTCACTTCCTTTTAGAGAGCTGAATTTGATCAAACATGAAAGAAGAAGTTTGATGGAGCTCCTGTCCGACTTCTCTCCAGGCCTGGAAGAATCTCGAATCACGGAACTGAAGACGTGCAAAGTCCTGTTTGTACTGGACGGTCTCGATGAGTGCAGACTCCCTCTGGATTTCAAGGGAAATAAGAAATGCTGTGATGCAACACAGTCGGTCTCAGTGGACGAGCTGCTGACAAACCTCATTGCAGGTAACTTGTTACCAGAAGCAAATCTGTGGATAACAACCCGACATGCTGCAGCCAGCTGCATCCCTCCACAGTATGTGGATCGGACGACCGAGATACGAGGCTTCAACAACCTGCAGAAGGAGGAGTACTTCAACAAGAAAATTGAGGATGAAACCTTAGCCAGAAGAGTAATCGCAAACATAAAGTCTGCAAGAAGTCTCTACATCATGTGCCATGTACCAGTGTTTTGCTGGATTTCCTCCATCGTCCTGGGAGAAATGTGTGCCAAAGCAGCAGGAGGAAAAATGCCAAAGACTTTGACTCAGATGTACATCTACTTTCTGTCACATCAGACCACTCAGAAGCAAGTCAAGTACTGTGAAGATCAACAATCGGACTCCCAGGAGTATGACGAGGTGATCATGTCACTTGGGAAGTTGGCCTTCCAGCAGCTGGAGAAAGGCAACCTGATCTTCTACGAGGAAGATCTTAGAGACTGTGGTATTGATGTCAAAGATGCGTCTGTCTACTCAGGAGTGTGCACTCAAGTCTTTAGGGAAGAGTGCTGTATGCAGCATAAAGTCTACTGCTTTGTGCATCTGTCTGTCCAAGAGTTTCTTGCAGCTTTGTACGTCCATGTGATGTACACGGTCAAAGGTGTCAACCTGTTGATGGAGGAACCTAAACAGATGACCCAAAGCAAACCTGTATTTGACTTGCACAAAGCTGCAGTGGACAAAGCCTTACAAAGTAAAAATGGCCACCTCGATCTCTTCCTGCGTTTCCTCCTCGGACTGTCTCTGGAGTCCAGTCAGGATCTGCTCAGAGGCCTGAAGATTCAGGTAGAAACCAGCAACACACAACATCCCTGGGAAACCATCAAGTACATCAAGAAGGAAGTAAATCAGTCTCATCCTCCAGAGAAGTTCATCAATCTCTTTCACTGTCTGAACGAGTTGAACGACCACTCTCTGGTGGAGGAGATCCATGGTCACTTGGACTCAGACCGAGACTTGGTGATGGACGACCGCTCTGCAGCTAAGTGGGCAGCTCTGGTCTTTGTTTTGCTGACCTCACCGGAGAAACCAGACGAGATCGACCTCAAGAAATACTCCAGAACAAAGACGGGCCTTTTCAGGCTCCTGCCAGCCATCAGAGCATCCACTTCAGCAAAGCAAGTGTCTCACATCATTTTACAATTATTCATTTTTAAGAATTGTCACTTGAACCTGTCTACCACAGATTTTTAATGACAAGTTAACTTTGTCTTTCTGTTTTTCAGTTTGGATGATTGTAATCTCACTGCAGACTGCTGTGAGGAGCTGGCCTCCATTCTCAGCTCCAGTGCTAATGAGCTGACTCACTTAAACTTAAGTGACAACAACTTACAAGACTCAGGAATCGAGCATCTCTGCCTCGGACTCCAAAGCCCAAACTGCAGACTGAAGAGATTGAGGTGAGTCGATGCTGAAGGATAATGTGACTTTACACGACATCCGTACACAGCCCCACGTCTAAGGCCCAGCCCTTGGATCTTCCCACCATGTTTCACTGTGGGTTTGAAACTCTGTGGTTGAAGACGAAGCACCACGTTCTACTGAACATTATTACATTTATTATTATTATTATTATGCTGTTTGTCCTTTCAGGCTGAACCGATGTGGACTCACCCAGAAAGGCTGTGAGAAACTGGCTTCAGTCCTGAGCTGTCCCACTTCACATCTGAGAGAGCTGTACTTGAGTGACAACGACGTTGAGGACTCAGGAGTGCAGCTGCTCTCCACTGGACTGGGAAATGTGTGCTGTAAACTGGAAGCTCTGAGGTATCACTCACAGAAGACTATTAATCCTTGTTTAGGATTTTTGAAGTGTATCAACCATCAGTTATGGATTAATTCTGTCACTCTGTCACAGGTTGTCCTTCTGTAACATCACAGAGAAAGGTTGTGTCTTTTTGGCCTCGGCAGTGAAGTCCAACCCATCACACCTGAGCGAGCTGGACCTGAGCTACAATCACCTCGGAGAGTCAGGAGTGAAGCTCATCTCTGAAGCTCTGGAGGAAGGACGGTGTGAACTGACTACACTCAGGTAAAGAACACAGTCTAATGTTAGTTTTGTTCTGAGTTTTTACTGCTGGGATATTATCCAGACTGATGTGTTTCTATCTGCCCCACAGAGTCGACCACAATGCAGAACACTGGTTTAAACCAGGACTGAGACGATGTAAGTTGTGAATTTTTGTGCAAAAGTCTGTCAGTAATGAGTAGAAACCTTTCTGTTAATGTTTCAAATCTAAAAAATGAACTTTCTGATTGTGGTTGTAGACATTTTCAAGCAGTGAACTGCACAGGAAGATGTCAAGGTTAAGAACAGCAAAACACAAAGTGCAGTTTCTTTTTATAAAACCAAGATTTTTATATATTTGATACCTCATTTAGCATTCGTTCATCTTTTCAAACACTTCTTTAACTCTTTGATTCGAGCCTTACGACCATCAAGGCGTTCAGCAATCCTTTAGTCTCTGAGATCTCCAACTAAAAAGTGTTTTTTATCAGCTGCAGACCGGTTCTGTTTTGTGACTGGAAAACCTGAACCAACATCCCCTGATGTTAGCTCACCATGGAGCTAACATGCACATAAAGAATACATTTATTCCAACCTGAAAGAAACAGATGAAATGTTATTAGGAGTGAATATTTTTCTATTCATGTCACCATAGTCATAATATTTGTATTATTATAATATTTTTCTGTTTACATGGGGCTGCATATCACCATAGTCATCAGCTTGTTAGCTTGATAAGCTGTGCAGCTCGTGGTCTGAACTGGGAGCTTGGAGGGGAAGGACCAGTGTTCACACTGCTAGCACAGATGGACGAGGCTAGCAGGTTAGCCAGCTAACTTAAGTGGATATCTCTCCAAAGCAATATCAAAACTGTTACTTCTTCACATTATAATGATAATTTTAGTTCATCTTTGAATATTTTCATATAAAATTCTTACATACTGCACCTTTAAAGGTTTACACCAGCCCCCTCATCTTATTTTAACCCACCAGCTGTATAGGAGCAGGTATAATCTATGGCTGAGAGGTTTATATTGTGGTTAAAGATGTCTAACTCCTTGACTTCTTTCTTAAACTAGATGCATGTGAGGTAAGAATGGATCCCAACACTGCTCACAAACTCCTCATCCTCTCTGACGACCAACAAAAAGTTACCCACGGCGTTGAGGAGCAGTCGTACCCTGATCACCCTGACAGGTTTGACTGCTTGCCCCAAGTCCTGTCCCAGCAGGGCCTGCAGGGCCGCTGTTACTGGGAGATGGAGTGGGAAGGAAAATGGATCAGGATTGGAGTGACCTACAACAGCATCAGACGCAAAGGGCCAGAAACTGACTGTGTGATGGGATACAATGGAGTATCTTGGAGTCTTCACTGCTCTAAGAATGGTTACCGCTTGTTTCACAACTTCGAGAGCATCGTCCCCAGTGTCCGTCCAGGTGATTCCCGTGGACTGGCGGTGTATCTGGACTGGCAGGCCGGCATCCTGTCCTTCTACAGAGTTTCTTCTGGAGGGTCGCTCACACACCTGCACACCTTCGTCACCAAGTTCACTCAGCCTCTCTACCCAATATTCAGGGTGTGGGGAAAGGGCTCCTCATTGAGGCTGTGTCAGCTGGAACTGAATCAAGGACATATATGATTGTATTCAAAAGGGTCTATGTAGTAATTTTCATGTATTAATCACTTTTTTAATGGCCATGTGAGCAGATTGTAAGGGGACATGAAATGAGACCTTCCCCGTCTCTGTCCTTGTCTATATGAGCCTGTGGATGATTTGTGTAAGTTGTTTGATTTCACTGGACTGTTGGATTTCTTTGTGAAACAATGTGACGTTTTTTACATTCTCAAATGCTGCATCGCTCCACTCCGCTAACGTTTCCCCTTGATTCCACTGGGCACGTCTCTACCTTATTAATAACAACACTTTCACTAGTGTTGGATTGGAGATCTCATTCAGCTGTTATAGAAACCGCTCGACCGCTTGACCCAAAACTAGTGGTTAGTTTGGCTCTGAGTCATTTATGATAATTAGATTCCCAGTAAAGTTTTCTGTTTTCATTGTACTAATGTCCTTTTAGAGATTCAAGCTCATTGTTTTATGCCATCCCTTAAATGTGTTTGATAACCACATTTAACAAAACTTGTATGAATGTCAGATGTTTTTGAAAACTTCTCACCAACTCAAAAAATCTCTCCTCAAAAAGTTCCTGCATTTTTAAAAGCTTCTTCCTCGTGTCCTCTGGTTGTGTCTCTCCTGGAGGTTCCGCTCCGTTGGTCCGTATCCGTAAGCTTTCAGAAAATGTGCAGAAATATGGACAGAAGGCTCCATCTGTATCTGTATCTAACTCTGAGGATAAATTATTTTTAATTTTTAATTTTTATCCAAACTCACCACAGGACTAGATTATAAAGAGAAGAGTGCCTCCTCTCTGATAGCGAGTTAACTGCCTCTGTTTTGTATGCATTTATGTTGTATATAATTTACGCTTGATGCATGTATAGATAAAAATACACATATTTGACTGTATGTGTGTATGTCACCATCTGTAATGAATATATGCGGATTGGTTTAAACATGAGAGTTAAGTAATTACACAGGATCAGTGTGTGAACAGTGAAGTGTTGATGGTGCCACCAGGTGGCAGCAGAGCAGCAACTTCCATATTCTGCCCAGAATTCAGTTTGGTTCAAGTTTACATGTTTTACTTTCTGTCTGACCTACAGATATTTTATTTCCACTAACAGAAATGGATCTTCTTTAACGTTTTGGTCTGGATTCAGATGTTATCAGATATTTTAAATAAAGTTAACATGAATGCATCACCGAATCGACTTTAGTTTGTGCACAGTTTAACAGAAGTTGAATTTATAATCTTTCTATTTTTTAAAGTGATTTTTAATTAAGTTTTAATTTTATTTACTTTTTCTTTGGTGAGTTTCAATCAGTGTCACAGAACTTTAGTGCTTCAGGTGGATATAATTGTTTGAAAATAATAATTTCTTATTTTGCTGTTTGTGGTCAGTTTGTATGTATGAGTATATTTGAGTTTAATTAAATTTTAAATGTTATCACGGAAGTGGCTAAATGCTAGTTCATGACCATAGGTGAGGGTAGGAATGTAGATTGACCGGTAAATCGAGAGCTTCACCTTTTGACTCAGCTCTCTCTTTACCACGACAGACCGATACGACGACTGCATTACTGTGGCCGCCGCACCGATCCATCTGTCAATCTCACGCTCCATCCTTCCCTCACTCGTGAACAAGACCCCAAGATACTTAAAAGCCTCCACCTGAGGCAGTAGCTCTCCCCCAACCCGGAGGGGACAAGCCACCTTTTTTACGGTCGAGAACCATGGCCTCGGACTTGGAGGTGCTGATTCTCATCCCAGCCGCTTCACACTCGTCCCAGGACATGCTGGAGGTCCTGGCTTGATGGAGCCAACAAGACCACATCATCCGCAAAAAGCAGAGATGAAATCCTGTGGCTCCCGAACCAGACCCCCTCCAGCCCGTGGCTGCGCCTAGAAATTCTGTCCATAAAAATAATGAACAGAACCGGTGACAAAGGGCAGCCCTGCCAGAGTCCAACATGCACCAGGAACAGGTCTGACTTACTGCCGGCAATGCGAACCAAGCTCCTGCTCCGGTCGTACAGGGACCATACAGCCCTTAGCAGAGGACCTCCAACTCCATACTCCCGGAGCACCTCCCACAGAATGCCACGAGGGACACTGTCGAATGCCTTCTCGAAGTCCACAAAACACATGTGGACTGGTTGGGCAAACTCCCATGAACCCTCGAGCACCCTGCGGAGGGTATGGAGCTGGTCCAGTGTTCTGGGGCCCGGACGAAAACTGCATTGTTCCTCCTGAATCCGAGGTTCGACTATCGGCCGAATTCTCCTCTCCAGTACCCTGGAATAGACTTTCCCAGGGATGCTGAGGAGTGTGATCTCCCGATAGCTGGAAGACACCCTCTGGTCCCCCTTTTTGAATAGGGGGACCACCACCCCGGTCTGCCAGTCCAGAGGCACTGTCCCCGACTGCCATGCAATGTTGCAGAGACATGTCAACCAAGACAGCCCCACAACATCCAGAGACTTGAGGTACTCATGGTGGATCTCATCCACCCCCAGTGCTTTGCCACTGAGGAGCTTCCCAACTACCTCACTGACTTTGGCTTGGGTGATGAATGAATCCACCTCTGAGTCTCCAGCCCCTGCTTCCTCTATGGAAGACATGTCAGTGGGGTTGAGGAGATCCTCGAAGTATTCCCTCCATCGCCCAACGATATCCCCAGTTGAGGTCAGCAGCTCCCCACCTCCACTGAAAACAGTGTTGGTGGAGGACTGCTTCCGCCTCCTGAGGCGCCGGATGGTTTGCCAGGATTTCCTCGAGGCCGACCAATAGTCCTTCTCCATGGCCTCCCCGAACTTTTTCCAGACCTGAGTTTTTGCTTCCGCGACTGCCCGTGCTGCCGCTTGCTTGGCCTGCCGGTACTCATCAGCTGCTTCAGGAGTCCCTCAGGCCAAACAGGCTCGATAGGACTCCCTCTTCAGCATCCCTTACTTCCGGAGTCCACCACTGTGTTCGGGGATTGCCACCACGACAGGCACCGGAGTCCTTACGGCCACAGCTCCGGACAGCCGCATCAGCAATAGAGGTGGAGAACATGGTCCATTCGGACTCAATGTCCCCAGCCTCCCTCGGGATCAGGTCCAAGCTCTCCCGGCGGTTGGAGTTGAAGACCTCCCTGACAGAGGGTATTGCCAGACATTCCCAGCAGACCCTCACAATACGTTTGGGTCTGCCAGGTCTGTCCAGCTTCCTCCCCTGCCAGCGGATCTGTCTCACCAACAGGTGGTGATCATTTGACAGCTCAGCCACTCTCTTCACCCGAATGTCCAAGACATATGGCCGGAGGTCAGATGACACAACCACAAAGTTGATCATTGACCTCCAACCGAGGGTGTCCTGGTGCCACGTGCACATATGGACACCCTTATGCTTGAACATGGTGTTCGTTATGGACAAACTGTCACTAGCACAGTAGTCCAGTAACAAAACACGACTCTGGTTCAGATCGGGGAGCCCGTTCCTCCCAATCACACCCCTCCAGGTAACACTGTCGCTGCCCACGTGAGCGTTGAAGTCCCCCAGTAGAACGACGGAGTCCCTGGTTGGAGCACTCTCCAGTACCCCTCCCAGGGACTCCAAGAAGGCCGGTTACTCTACACTGCTGTTTGGCCCATAAGCCGAGACAACAGTGAGAGACCTATCCCTGACCTGAAGGCGCAGGGAAACGACCCTCTTGTTCACTGAGGTAAACTCAAACACACGCGGGCAACTCCAGAATAGAAGAGAGTCCAGCCTCTCACAAGTAGTTCGGTTCCAGAGCCCAGACTGTGCGTGGAGGCGAGCCCGACTATCTCAAGCCGGTACTGCTCAACCTCTCGCACCAGCTCAGGCTTTTCCCCCCCAGTGAGGTGACATTCCATGTCCCCATGGCCAGAGTTACCATCTGGGGATTGGGTCACTGGGGCCCCCGCCCACGACCACCACCCAAATCACACCGCACCTGCCCCTTCTGGACCCTCCTGCAAGTGGTGAGCTCACTGGAGGGTGGGCCCACGTCGTTTCCACGGGCTGCGCCCAGCCGGGTCCCGTGGGCAAAAACCCAGCCACCAGGAGCTCGCCTGTGAGCCCCAACCCCAGGCCTGGCTCCAGGATGGGGCCCCGGTGACGCCAATCCGGGTGATGTACGCATCCTTGATATTTTCTCTGTCATTAAGGGTTTTTGAACCGATCTTAGTCAGACCTGTCACCTAGGACCTGTTTGCCTTGGGAGACCCTACCAGGGGCATTAAGCCCCGGACAACATAGCTCCTAGGATCATTGTGGTACTCAAACCCCTCCAACACGATAAGGTGCTGGTTCAAGGAGGAGCCGTCTGACCGTGATGTCAAAGGAAAATGGACGCCATGTGAATTTGGTCCATACCGTCTCCTTTTACTTCAAAACATAAAAAAGGTTGTCAGGAAGCTGAAAGACACAAAAACTCATCATCTCTGCTGTCAGTTGGTTTCATCTCCAGTCAAGAAACATTCAAATATCATGTTAACTGTGTTTTCTGATTCAAGTTGAAGTTGTAAAAAGCTACGATGACTCGAATGCCAAGACCATGAAGAAGAGCAAACCCGAACCCAGGAGCTCATTGTCCAGTCCTAAGAAGTCTAAAACAGGAAGAAAATCCAAATACAAGATGACGATGAAGAAGGTGAGAAGGCAGGTGCTTCAGCTGAGGCTGACGGATCAGATACAGAAGACCGAGCATCAGAGACGGAGGAGGACCAGTCGGAGGAGTCTGCAGATGAGGAGGAGGAGAAGGATGAAGATGATGAGGTGAGGTTGTCCAGGCGGTAAGTTGATAAACTGATCAGTCAATCGACATGGAATAAATTGGAAACTTTTGTGATGAACTGATTCATCAATCAAGTAATTTTTCAAGCTAAAATGCCAAACTTGTAAAATTACTTATTGTGTAGGAATCTTAATATTTGATAATTTGATGAGGAAAAGTCACTGTGACCTGGTCAGCCCTCCCGAGTGTTCAGTGAGCTTCCCTCTCTGGGAGTGAGAGCCACACAGGGTCAGCAGCTTACTGATGGTGATTATATGATGTTATTTAGACCAAAAGACTTGTCTTTGTCACTTTCCAGGATGTTTGGTGGGTCAGGATCTCAAACACAACACATTATAACAGCATCCATACAATAATAAACAGTTTGATTAGCCTTTTTTTTTACTTAAAGATTTAAAACCAGGTGAAAACATGCTAAAAAAACAAACAACCCACAGATTTCAGCATTATGATGTGAACCGTCACACCTCTTTTGGTTCGAGTTTCCAGTTTCTCTCCGTATCTGCTGCTTTTGTGTTGTTACATCAGAATAAGCTGAATATCTTTGGGTTTTGGAATGAAAGATGATGTTTTGAACTCCTCACTTTAGTTTATTATGCTTCGGTAAATTTTTTTCATGACTGTAAAAGAACACAATACAACAGTTAGTTAAATATACACATCGACCCTGAAGGTGACACATTATCACTGACCGTAAAGAACATAAATGTTTGTAGTCTTTCAGAAATTGTGAAGAACTTTTTCTCTTTTTTGGATGTTTGATAAATGAAATTATTAGTTGCTTTCAGTAGCAGCACAAAGAACATAATGATGAGTTGCTGCCACCTCTACCTGCACTGACTCCTGATTATGAAAATAATCACAAATATCTTATTGTCTGCTAATCCTTGATACTGTAATTTCATGGTATGTTTAAAACACAAAGAATTTTGGGATACTCGGATAAAAACATACTGAAATCTGCAGTCAGAACAGCCAACAGTATGACTGGAGAAATATATGCCCATCCTGCTGTTCCCCAGCAGAGGTCGATGAAGATTGGATTGACTTGTTCCCCTTTTGGATACTAAGGAAGTAACACACACAGAGAACTGGAAACAGGAAGTCATAACAGAAAAAATGACATTTAGACAGAGCAGCTGAGTTAGTAGATGTTATCTGAATAAAAGCAATCTATACAGAGACGCTTGCTCTCTTACTGACCATCATTAAATCTGCTCCTGCTCAAGAATGTGGACTAACCAGTGAATCCACATTCTGTTAAGCAACGACGTTGACAGTGTGACGGCTGGAAACTAACTTAGTGATAGATACTCTTTGTCTAAATGTTCCACCAGTGGCTGCACCCTGGTGTCTTTGCATTGTTTAGCAGACTAGATATGTTAAGACCAGACCACAGGTTAGTACAGCTGCATAGCCTCATTTCCACCTCTGACCTCATACGGTGTCTATGCAAAGCCTGATGCTGAGCAAACATTCTCTTTTCCTCTCATACAGTTTTATGGTAATCTGTAAACATATTCAGTCATGTTCTTGTTGAAAGGAGAGCATGCATATCCTACAAGGACCAAAGAGCTGTCAACACCAAGAACGATAGTTATAACTATAAGTGGACCGTTTCAAAAGTCCACACTGAAACTACAACAGGAGGGAATGATATTCAGATCACTTTCAGAGTAATAACATGAATAACAGAAACACTGATAGCCAATCAGAATACACCTGAAATCATAGAACCATCCATCAGCTTGATTTTGGGATATTTTCATATAAAATAAAGTTGCAGGAGTGATTCTGATGTTGGAAGGATTCTAACTGTAGCCGACCTCTTATGTATGTCAGATAACTGAAGACTTACAGGAAATACTTTTTAGATGGTTTACGCTAAAAATTCAGTCTTAGATATTTATGCAACGTATTAAATGCTGATGTCACTTTGTGAGCTCGCAAAACAAAACAAATACTCCTCTAAACACTGAGACATACAGCCAGACAGTGTTTGTTGCTGATCGGGGTCTCTGAGGTTTGACTTGATGTCGTTTAATGTGTATTGTTGATGTATGAATTAAATTTATGTTCAAAAGAAGAAGCAACTCTTTCAGAAAACCATTTCCTTCTGAAAGAGACATTTAAATCACTATTTTCACCTGTTTTATCTCTAAAAAAGAGACAGAAGTTTTGTTCTATCGGAGATTTTATCCATATTACCAATCCTGATGATGACCGTTGCAATTGTTGTGCGTCGTGCAGCTCCTGTTGTTATCAATATGAATTTGTTTGTCAGTGCTGTTTTCTGATTGTTTTGTTTGTTACTTCATGCTTCTCTAAATGTTTCCTCACAGCTCATAACATGAATGATCTTTGCTTGTGACTCGCATCAAATTCAGACTCATGTTGTAATTAGATGAAGCAATTTTTGATTAACACACTTCGACTCGTGTCTTTCTGGATTTCTGCCTTTGAAATATTTACTCAGCTTATTTGGAACAAGAAAGTTGAGATCCTCAACACCCGATCAGTGTCCTTAAATATTATATTAATGTTTAATATGTGTGAGCTGTCTGACGGTGCGAGAGCCTGGAAGGACTCAACATGTGTCTGCAGTTGTTGAAGCTGCAGCTGCCTCCGTTTGAAGAGCTGATGAACTGCTCTTCTGAGACCAGACTGTGTGAGGAAACAACTTATTTGACTTTTATCATTTCACCTCTGAAATCACTTTATTTGTTGTCTTTGTGATTTTATTTATATTAAAACATTTTCAATTGAGGTCTCAACTGAAAATCTGTCTGAAATTCAAAATCTTCAAATCTTCCAAATCTGAACTGTGAAGTTTAAACTACAGCACTACTTGCACTTGAATATTCGTATTTGATGCTTCAAAACTTGTTGATCTGACTCTTGACTGCTGTAAAAATACAGATGTTAGGATAAAAATAATGATGATTTATTGTCTTTTTCTTCCTGGATTTCACGTCTCAGTCCCACATGGATGTTGTACTCAGCCGAGCAGGAAAGTCAGCAGACAGTATTCAGGACTGAAGGAAACAACTGGACCTGAAGTTTACTGGGTAAGAAATCAGACTGATATTCTTTTAAGAACGAAAAGAGAAGAACTGGACTTCAGACAAACGAATGACAGTAAGAGAACTTTGCTCATTTATTTTAAGATGCAACTACGACACATTATCTGAAGTATCAGGTCTGTTCTGGTGACACAAAACAAACTGAGTGCAGCTTTACACTGTGGTTTTTACTTTGTGTTACACAAACATTACAAAACGTGATCTATTGCACCAGAGTTTAACTGCGCATGCAAGATAACAGTTTTTCACACGCACACAAAAATACAAGTATAACCACGCCCACATCCTCTTGGTTAAACTGAAGACCACGAGCTGTGTTGCCAGATTGGGTGATTTTAGGTCGCTTTGTGAAGGATAAAATGGGGTTGGGCTTCTTTTCTAAATAAATTAAAGATAATTCATAAATTGTATCTATTAGATTTGTAAACACATCCAGCAGAAGGTCGACACATAGTATACAATCATTTAATACACATACAAATGTACTTTAAATATACATTTGATATTTTAGTCCATTTAATAACAGATACTTTAAGAATTTTACTCAAGTACTTTCACTTTAACCAAAGTCATATTTCATTTTGTCATATTTAACAACTGTGATGAACCACAGTACTGTTGCTGCTGTGTGTTGTTTATAAATGAAAATATTTGTGCATCATCAATTTGGGGGATTTTGAGCAACTCGGACTGGAAACGTTCAAAACATCAACCCGACCTGGCAACAAAGAGTGAAAGTGAAAGTCAAAAAGTTGTTTATCAACATTGGGCGCCTTTTTCTATCCGCGTCAGTATCGAGTGGAGCTGAAGGGTAAGTTTTAACGGCCTTTAAGAGACTAATAGAAGATTATTTGATCATAACATGTTAAGAAAAACAGATCTGAGTTCAGATCAGTGATTCAAATTAGATCCGGAGAGACTCGACACAGACACAAAGATCTGATGTTAACAGGAAGTAACTTCTCGGTGGTTTCTGCAGGGTACAGGTTTATTTCATATTTATTCTTAATAATTATTTAAAGATGAATAAATAATGTTCAGGCGGTAACATCGATGCATTTCTTCAGTATAATTTCCCACTTTTGTTTACATGTTTTGTTGTTGTTGAATTTATTTTCCCTGCAGCTTTTCTCAAACAGCTTTGTGTTGATAAATGCTTAATGTTGCACGTGACACACAGACGACAGCTTTTTCTGTCATTTTGTTATATTAACATGTTTTCGTATATTTTCAGTTTGCTGTGGTGAAGTGACGTCAGACCGTCCAGAGCTCTTATCTCCAGGAAACAACTGTGACTGGGGACGTTAGTCAGGTATACACTGCCACCTGGTGGTCAAATTAAAGAAGTACATGGGTGCAGTAACATTATTTATTTTGTCTGTACAAATTTAATGTCTGTGTTATTTGACAGTGCAAATGTATATATGTATGTGTATATTTATCCCGATATTTAGTCCCGATCTGATACTCAGCCTTAACTGATATTTTCCAGGATAATACACCTGTATTAAGAAAAAAATTATATGCATCCAAGCTGCTCCTTGATAGGTTTTTTTTAATTTAATTTAATTTAATTTTGTTGAAACAAAGTAAATACTTTTCATCTGGCCGATCCTGCAGATCAGATCGGGACAGTCCTAATTATTACGATGATAAATGATGTTACAGGGTTTTCGGGACGTACAACATATTTCTTGTCAGTGTCTCCTTCCTGCACAGACCATTTTGATTATGTTTAAGTTTGCAATTTGCTCCAAAAAACAATTCTTCCTGTTTTTTGAAAATGAAGAAATAACTTGTTACTCCATGCCCCATCACATCTCTTTTCAAAGCATTGGACAATTCATCAATTAATGCGTTTTTGTATGGATTACTCTGACGCTGAAGGAACTTTTTAAAAATGAGGATTCTCAGGCTGAAGTTGTGGAGTTGTAAGGAGTATCTTTGTTTTTTTAAGGTTCAGGAAATGTATCATGATATCTGAGATAATGATATCCTCAGGAAGTGTAAGTAACATGTAAGTGACCGCAGCAGCAGCTTCAACTGTTCACTGTGTTGGTAAGCGGCCAAAGCAAAAACAGGGACACGAAACCTGCATGTACCTGTTGCTTTTACCTCACACAGTATGTTTCAGGCTGTTCAGACCTGATGTCACATCCGTCCTGTACCAGCCTGTCTGCTTCTGTGGCTAAAGTGCTAAAGTCTTACCTGCCAACATTGATCAGCTGTTTGAACACACTGTTTACACTGATTTCACCATTTACACTCCATTTATGAAAGAAGAAACATGTTATTGATCTGAACATGTCACATGTTACAAAGACACTAAACAGGAACAATATAGGCGACTTCTTTGTCCCCGTGGAGAAAGTCCCCAGACTTAATTCCAGGTCTGAACAGCCTCATTGTCTCACGTCTGTGCCCTCCGTTCTGGATAGGCGCCACGCAGTTTAAAACCACCTGATTCAGCTGCATGTTGTCAGCTTTATCCCAGCTTTACTTTGAGCTGGATGCTAACATTATATTAACACACTAAACGTCTGTTTACATGCATGGGAAGAGAAGAATGCAAGAGAAAATGTCAAACACTAAATCGTACACCGTGCAGAACAGACCACAGGACATTCAGCACACAAAGTACAGCTTTCTCAACAGAAACTGAGCATGATTAGTAAATTATTGTTAATTAATTGTATGGATGTTGTTTTTCACTATACTGCACAGGAACGCTTTATTTTCTGTCCTGCTCACTTCAGTTTTCCCATAGAAAATATAGCAGAAAGGTGCAGACTGGTGACCACTTCTCAAATTTCTCAGCTACAGGTGATGTGTCCATTTGGCAGCCAACATTTCTCAAGTTGTTCTGCAGACTTCATTAACGTAAGTGCAATGTTTCTGTATGTGACTGAGCGCTGTGTGTTAAACCATCTGCCTTCTGCTCTGCATGACATGTAAAACAACTGAAACTGCTCTGGGGCTACTGATGGTGTTGCTGCTGCTGCTTTTGGTTAATGAACATGTATTTGTTTAGATGCTTATTTATTTTTCATGATGAACGTGTCACAATAAAAGTCGAGCAGTAGCTAAAATAAACGTGTCTGCTCAGGGGAAGAGATAACCGAAGCCAAGAGAACCAGACAAGAGGAAACAAACGCAGGTATAACGATCACATCCAGGTGTAAAAATAACTGCTGAATAAAGTTATCAAGAGTCAAATGTTAGTTTAACTGTTTGCTGTTGGTTGAAACAGGAGCAGCTCTGCACTGACTGAAGTCCAAAGACGATCCACGAGTCTCTGAAACTGATCCTCCATGTGCACAAACAAGGTGAGAGATGTTGTTTAAAATAAAATCATACAGTAGGGAGGAGATTGGAGGAGTCTAAAAACTTTCTCTCTTTCTTTCAATTTCTTTTCCTTAATTTACAAGAAGTTCAAAGATCATGTAGGAATAAGTGCCTTAATAGGGGTTTTGTAATAAGCCCTGTCACTGACCTTTTTTGTAGTCTTGCTGAAGACCTGAAGATGAGTGAAAGTGGATCTGAGAGAGATTCAGCACCTTCAACAATCAGCTTAAAGTCTGCAAGGAGTGACCGCTCCAAAGGCAATGTTCCAGTGTTTGGAATTAAACCCAAATCCTCAAGAAAAAGGTGAGATTACCATGTGAATAGCTCAGTTGAAATACTGTTTTGTAATCAGGGCAAAAACCATAATATTGTGTACATGCAAACGTGACCACTAAGTCCTGTCAATGAACTTTTTGTAGTCTTGCTGAAGACCTGAAGATGAGTGAAAGTGGATCTGAGAGAGGATCAGCGTCTTCGACAATCAGCCTCAAGTCTGCAAGGAGTGACCGCTCCAAAGGCAATGTTCCAGTGTTCAGCAGTGAAACCAGACATTCACAAACAAGGTGAGAGTTTTACTGCCTGACTGAGTGAAAGTGATCGTTGTTTGACTCATTTGATCTCAACCTGCTGTATATTAAGTATTTGTGGTGCCAGTATCAGGCCTGATGATGATAACTACTAAAATACATGCACTACTCCACATTCTGACTAGTTGCCTTCATGAATCTTCTGTATTATTTGTATGTAATTTTGACACTATAGTCTGAGGTTATATTGAGTATATTAAATTAAACATTGGTCTAAATTAGAAGAAAACTAGAATGATGACAAACAAGTTAAGAGATGTTTGAAAAAAGAAAAAAAATCATACAACATGGAATAAATGGGAGGAGTTTTAAAACGTACATTTTTGAAAATGTAATGATTTTAAAGAAGATTTCAGATTCGGCGCCTCATTTGGGGATGTTGACAACATTTTGCGACACACGACCTCTTACCTGTTTACATCATATATTCAGCTCTGTGTGTTGGAAACAAACCAACCAAATGTTAGATTTGCCAGGAATGTTAATGGGAATATTAGTGGAAAATGTATTGTCATTGGCCATGCAAACAGCTCAGTCAAAATATTGTCTTTTTTGTAATTAGGACAAAAAACAGCGACATATTAAACTGATGCATTTCCCTTAAAAATTGCAACTGTTACTTTATGGATCATGCTAACTTTGCACTCCCCACCTCTGTTACAGAGGTTTACATGGTTTCAACGGAAAGGTTTACAGGTTTATTAAATAATAAACAAGAACTTCAAATGCATGATGGGTTATGAGGTGTGTGAGTTAGAGGAATCAGTGTGTCAGCAGATGGATGTGTGAGTGTGACGGGTGTAAAATGTTGAAAGGTGCATCACTAAAACTACTGACAAGGCTGAAGTCAACTAAACAAGACCAGAGCACAGAGGGGTGAGGATGAGAGAGAGACAGAGAGACGTGATGTGCTGGTCTGCCACACCTGGGAGACATCTCAGGTGCTCCCGCTCGTCTGAATTAATTAACCCCGCCCACCAACCAGCAAGGATGAAACACACACAGAGCAAGTGGGAGAGGCCATCACACATTTTAAAAAGAAGGGAGAAACAAAGGAAATGAGCAAGTGTCCTACATCTCTCCTAACAAACATGATTTTCACAAACCACTGACAGGATGAACTTAACTTTTCTGTTTGTTGTACCAACACACTTTGTTTCTGCTCTGGTTAAGTTTCAGCACAAAAAACACTTTTCTACTGTTTGGAAAACATCCTGTTCTGTTGGCTTGAAATACCTGTTTTGGTCACTACAAGCACAGCAGGAAATAGTTGAATTCACCTGTAACTCTTAATAAACTGAGCATTTCATCAAAATATACTATGGAGCACTGAGGTGTTTCCAGAATGCCCAACCCATAAATCATATTTGTAAGGGAACAAGCTTGTTCAGGACTGATCCCAGAAGAAAAATCACTTCTCCATCATTTTTATTACAAGACATATGTTTACTGTCTGTGTGAAAATAATTTGGGAATCATATTGTAATATTATATATTGTAATTCCAATATGTGATTGTTTTCCACATCACTCAGCCGTGTTACTGACCTTTTTTGTAGACACGCTGAAGACCTGAAGATGAGTGAAAGTGGATCTGAGAGAGGTTCAGCACCTTAAACAATCAGCTTCAAGTCTGCAAGGAGTGACCGCTCCAAAGGCAATGTTCCAGTGTTCGGAATTAAACCCAAATCCTCAAGAAAAAGGTGAGATTACCATGTGAATAGCTCAGTTGAAATACTGTTTTGTAATCAGGGCGAAAACCATAATATTGTGTACATGCAAACTTACCCACTCAGCCCTGTCACTGACATTTTTTGTAGTCTCGCTGAAGACCTGAAGATGAGTGAAAGTGGATCTGAGAGAGGATCAGCACCTTCAACAATCAGCTTCAAGTCTGCAAGGAGTAACCGCTCCAAAGGCAATGTTCCAGTGTTCAGCAGTGAAACCAAACTTCCACAAACAAGGTGAGAGTTTTACTGCCTGACTGAATGAAACTGATCGCTGTTTGACTCTTTTGATCTCAACCTGCTGTATATTAAGTATTTGTGGTGCCAGTATCAGGCCTGATGATGATAACTACTAAAATACATGCACTACTCCACATTCTGACTAGTTGCCTTCATGAATCTGTGTTATTTGCATGCAATCTTAAAAGTCCTTTTACCGGTTATATTGAGTACATTGGTCTAAATTAAAATGAATACTAGACTGATGAAAGCTGTGAACAGTTTCAGCTGCATCAAGTGGAAGATGGGAACATCTCCAAATAATTTCAGTGTGCTGATTTTGTTATTTGGTACATTTGGGGGCAAAAGATTTTAATCGCTGACTGCATTAGATTTGCTAATGACTCTACAAGTAAATTAAACAATATTCATGAGATGCACTTGACCTAGATGATGCATCTGTACAAAAAACAATTATAGAACAAGTTGTTTTTAGAAATGGACGATCTGACGGTTGTAGATTGGAATCAATCTTAAAGAATCTACTTTTCAGGTGAATCATGGATTCCTCTCATGGGGTCCTTTTCATTTTTTCTCCCTCAAAACTTCAAATAATCTCATTGACAAGCCGATCCATTCTATGTAAACAAGCCAAAAGAACGATTTATCCTACTGGATCTGCTGGTTGGATCGATGACTTCACCTGATTCTTCCTCAGATGACGTCCTAAAAATAATGAACAGTTGTGTTTTAATAGTGCAAAAGTAGAAATTCATTGGATATTTTAAGTATGGGCTACATTTACAAATTACAAACATGCTCCATGTCTCAGTGGGTTAATATGGACAGAGTTTAAATAACATTTGAATCTTAATGAGTTCAGACTGTTTGAAAACCACAACCATATTTACACATCATGCACATCGTGACATAACGAGCTCTGTGGTGGCAGGTGTGCTTAATCATCCAAACTGTGAAGTTGAACACGAGAGAGAGTAGAAATCTTAAAATCATGTGCAGAATGGGCTTCCATTTGATGAAAACATTTTCAGGATCCAGTAGTTAGAATATTGAAATCAACAAAAGCTTGTTTTTTTGATGCTGCTTGTACTAAAATATGGACTAAGATATGGATATGAACTTTTTCAGTGACCAGGATACATCAAGCATGCAGCAGAACCAGGACACCCTGAAGGTAGGCAGCAATTTAAAAATATTCTTATCTTCATAGTTGACTATTTTTAGTTCATCATGACAGTTTCTGCAGTCACAGAGGTTCACACAGTAACTGAAGGGTCACACAAATAGTTTAAAGTCGGAAAATATGAGCAGATTTATTGATCCATTTAATACCATGAATACATGACAATGTAAAGCAGATTGTGTCTCAGTACAGACATCTCACTAACTTACTGTTTGCACAATAATTACAGAGTTATTACTGTAAAATTGTAATTGTACAAAATATAGTTGCTAACACTGTATGATGTAGACCTACAACTGAGAGAATATGATGCTGATATTTGAATTAAACAGGTTCCGGATTTTTGTCTGGAGTTTGAATCTAAAGCCATGGCTTTAGTAAAGAAATCTCTGAGATCCCATACGAAGGTCCTTTCTGCAAAACACAAAGAACTGTTTGAGGAGGACGATCAACAGATGGAGATTGATGACAAAACTAAAGATGCAGCTCTGAAGTTTGCCCTCCATATCTTGAGGTCCATGAATGAGGATGAACATGCGCACACTCTTGAGCGAAGTAAGAGAAGACTGCATGTTACTTTATGAGTTTGTGTTTGTTAGGAGAGGTCACCAAGTCAGAACACTGATATTCACTGAATGTTACATGTCAAGTTTCATACCAGTTTGACCATTTCTGTGGTGGCAATAAAGAATAATTGATTGATTAGGGAAGATTTTAACATCAGCATTAGGGATGCACGATATGGAGTCTTTTCAACTGAATACTGTAACTGATAATTACCAATGATGCTAAAAAACGCTAATTGTTCATTTATAAATTTGTGTTTTTAAAAGTTCCAATCATATAGTTTGTGTGCCTCAGGGTAAAAAATGTTGTGCTGTATTGAGATAAGATCTAAGAATTATAGTTAAGAGTTAAGAGTTGAGCCCTAACCATCAGCTGATGTCACTGTAACCCACAAAACCAACGAACAGTTCTGACTCTTCAAATATTCTCAAATACTCTCAAATATTCAATTAATTGTTCTAGTAAAATACATTTAAAAAAACGTCAAACATACTTCAGCTTTTATTTAGCATTTTATTCTTCTAAAATAAGTGCTTTGACATAATCAAACCTGTCACTTACACTATATTGCCAGAAGGATTCGCTCACCCGCCTTGACTTGCATATATAACTATAACTTAAGTGTCAGTCCCTTTGCAGCTATAACTAAGGATGGGAATCGAGAACCGGCTCTCTTTCAGAACTGACGCCCAGTGAATCGATTCTTTGGAACGGTTGGCGTTCCTGCTTAATGATTCCACTTATCGGTTCCACTCATTGCAAATGTGTCATGACGTCACACACGCACTGAGTTGTTTTGGTTCAGAACGCAGCATACATGGCGTTGAAGCAGAGGCGCTCTAAAGTTTGGTTATATTTCATGTGAAAAGACGACAATATGGTCACTTGCAACACTTGTAAAGTTTCCATTTCATCAAAGGCCACCTCCAGTATGCAGAAACCTTTGGCCACACAGCAATTCATTTGCAGGACCCAATTTTAGGTTTGTTCTGAGGGTGCTGCACATAATTTGTGTGTACACTGTGCTGATCAGATAATAAAGCGAGTTAATCCAAACAAACAAATTTATACTTATTCCTTCACCCAGTGAGAACTGATAAGAGAATCAATAAGGAATTGGATCAATAAGCAATATCGATAATGGAATCGGAATCGTTAAATTCTTATCAATTCCCATCCAAGTCCAGCTCCTGAAGAACAATCCCACACCATAATCCCCCTTCACCAAACTTTACACTTGGCACAATGCAGTCAGACAAGTACCATTCGCCTGGACACTGCCAAACCCAGACTCGTCCATCAGATAACCAGATGGAGAAGTGCGATTCGTCCCTCCAGAGAACGCATCTCCACAGCTCTAGAGTCCAGTGGTAGTGTGCTTTACACCACTGCATCCGATGCTTTGCATTGCACTTGCTGATGTATGGCTTGGATGCAGCTGCTTGACCATGGAAACCCATTCCATGAAGCTCTCTACGCACTGTTCTTGAGCTAATCTGAAGTCCACATGAAGCTTGGAGGTCTGTAGAAACTGACTCTGCAGAAAGTTAGCGACCTCTGAGCACTATGTGCTTCAGCATCCGCTGACCCCACCCTGTCATTTAACGTGGCCAACCACTTTGTGGCTGAGTTGCTGTCGTTACCAATCGTCTCCACTTTGTTATAATACCACCGACAGTTCACTGTGGAATATTTAGGAGCGAGGAAATTTCACGACCGGACTTGTTGCACAGGTGGCATCCTATCACAGTACCACACTAGAATTCTCCTGGGAGCAACTCATTGTTTCACAAATGTTTGTTGAAACAGTCTGCATGCCTAGGTGCTTGCTTTTATACACCTGTGGCCATGGAAGTGATTGGAGCACCTGATTGAAATTATTTGGATGGGTGAGTGAATACTTTGGCAATATACTGTATATTGATTAAAGCAACCACATCATACAGGGCAGACAGGGACACATCTGTAAAGTAGCAGCAGCTCGGGAGAGAATCCTGTGGCTCCAAAATGTACAAAATTCTTAGTTGTTGACCGTGGCAAAGGGCTGGTCGGTAAGTGCAAATAAAATGTGCCTTTTTCTGTAACTGCTTGGGCCCTTGCGTTATCTTTGGAGAACTCCACAATTTTCAAACACCTGTTGAATAGACAGTTCTTTAGGCCGTGGAGCACTTATATTTTTTAATCAGGCGAAGCTGGCTGCTGCTGCTTCCTGTTTCTTTAATAGACTTGAATGGCAATAATGGCTTTTTAAGATTTGTTGACTTATTTGCCCCTCTCTGAACTCATACAGAACATGTAGTGCAAATTGAAATCATGTTGTCTTCCTCTGAAACTTAAGAAAAAGAATGTCTATATGGGTGACAACTTCTTTGAACGGCAAGCGTGCTGTACTTCCTGCCATTATACTCAGCCTCCCCCCTCTCTTCTCTGTGTTAGTGGTGGACAGCAACCAACTTTTAAAAGACAAAGTGCCACCTGCAATATTGGGCAAATAATAATAATTAATAGTAATTAAGATGTGCCATTATCTGACGGATAAATTATCGTGCATCCCTTATTAGCAAGTTAACATGCAGGAATCTCAAGTTGTAGGTGAAGCAGATGAATGTTGAGGCAAGTGCAAAAACATATCATAAAGTGAAAGTCAAGTTTAGCAATGTAATAAACGTTTCAACCTGAACCTGAACTCAGAACTGATAAGAAGGATACCAAGAGGGATAAGCACATGACAAATTGTTCTTGTTGTTGATGTTACACATTTCTGTCCTGTCAGGTCATTATGGAGAAATTTTCATGTACCAGAGGAAACTAAGATCTTTCCTGAAGAATAAGAATGAATTCATATTGGAAGTAACTACACAACAGTGGCCTGTGCCTCTTAAAAAGATTTATACAAATCTCTACGTGATTGAGGGGGACAGTGGAGAGGTCAACAAAGAACATGAAGTGAGACAAATTGAGACAGCATTCAACAGACGCAAATCTATGGAAATTCAGATCAATTGTGAGGACATCTTCAAGCCCTTACCCAACCAACAAGACAAACCAATCAGAACGGTGCTCACCAAGGGGATAGCAGGCATCGGCAAAACTGTGTTGGTACAGAAGTTCATGCTGGACTGGTCAGAGGAGAAGACCAATCAAGACATCCAGCTCCTGTTTTCACTTCCTTTTAGAGAGCTGAATTTGATCAAACATGAAAGAAGAAGTTTGATGGAGCTCCTGTCCAACTTCTCTCCAGGCCTGGAAGAATCTCGAATCACAGAACTGAAGACGTGCAAAGTCCTGTTTGTACTGGACGGTCTCGATGAGTGCAGACTCCCTCTGGATTTCAAGGGAAATAAGAAATGCTGTGATGCAACACAGTCGGTCTCAGTGGACGAGCTGCTGACAAACCTCATTGCAGGTAACTTGTTACCAGAAGCAAATCTGTGGATAACAACGCGACATGCTGCAGCCAGCTGCATCCCTCCACAGTATGTGGATCGGACGACCGAGATACGAGGCTTCAACAACCTGCAGAAGGAGGAGTACTTCAACAAGAAAATTGAGGATGAAACCTTAGCCAGAAGAGTAATCGCAAACATAAAGTCTGCAAGAAGTCTCTATATCATGTGCCATGTACCAGTGTTTTGCTGGATTTCCTCCATCGTCCTGGGAGAAATGTGTGCCAAAGCAGCAGGAGGAAAAATGCCAAAGACTTTGACTCAGATGTACATCTACTTTCTGTCACATCAGACCACTCAGAAGCAAGTCAAGTACTGTGAAGATCAACAACCGGACTCCCAGGAGTATGACGAGGTGATCATGTCACTTGGGAAGTTGGCCTTCCAGCAGCTGGAGAAAGGCAACCTGATCTTCTACGAGGAAGATCTTAGAGACTGTGGTATTGATGTCAAAGACGCGTCTGTCTACTCAGGAGTGTGCACTCAAGTCTTTAGGGAAGAGTGCTGTATGCAGCATAAAGTCTACTGCTTTGTGCATCTGTCTGTCCAAGAGTTTCTTGCAGCTTTGTACGTCCATGTGATGTACACGGTCAAAGGTGTCAACCTGTTGATGGAGGAACCTAAACTGATGACCCAAAGCAAACCTGTATCTGACTTGCACAAAGCTGCAGTGGACAAAGCCTTACAAAGTAAAAATGGCCACCTCGATCTCTTCCTGCGTTTCCTCCTCGGACTGTCTCTGGAGTCCAGTCAGGATCTGCTCAGAGGCCTGAAGATTCAGGTAGAAACCAGCAACACACAACATCACTCGGGAACCATCGAGTACATCAAGAAGGAAGTAAATCAGTCTCATCCTCCAGAGAAGTACATCAATCTCTTTCACTGTCTGAACGAGTTGAACGACCACTCTCTGGTGGAGGAGATCCAGACTCACTTGGACTCAGACCAAGACTTGGTGATGGACGACCGCTCTGCAGCTGAGTGGGCAGCTCTGGTCTTTGTGTTGCTGACCTCACCGGAGAAACCAGACGAGATCGACCTCAAGAAATACTCCAGAACAAAGACGGGCCTTCTCAGGCTCCTACCAGCCATCAGAGCATCCAGATCAGCAAAGCAAGTGTCTCACATCATTTTACAATTATTCATTCAAGTATTGTCACTTGAACCAGTCCACCACAGATTTTTAATGACAAGTTAACTTTGTCTTTCTGTTTATCAGGTTAGATGATTGTAATCTCACTGCAGACTGCTGTGAGGAGCTGGCCTTCATTCTCAGCTCCAGTGCTAATGAGCTGACTCACTTAAAATTAAGTGACAACAACTTACAAGACTCAGGAATCGAGCATCTCTGCCTCGGACTTAAAAGCCCAAACTGCAGACTGAAGACACTGAGGTGAGTCGATGCTGAAGCTGAGGATAATGTGACTTAACAAAACATCCGTACACAGCCCCACGTCTAAGGCCCAGCCCTTGGATCTTCCCACCACCATGTTTCACTGTGGGTTTGAAACTCTGTGGTATCAGTCTCTCTCCTGTTCGTCTCCTCATATACATCCCTCTGTTACTGACACTAATGTCAAGCTTGATGGTGTCATCAGTAAATATACCTTTATCATCATCCACTGTGAAATTCTGGTATGTCTCAGCCCACTCCAAATGTTTGTACTTGTTTTCCTCCTGAGAAGTGGTTTAGAAACTGCTCCTCTGTTTACTTAGCTAATTATGTATATCTAGGGTACTGATACTTTGATTTACTTCTGCAGTCCTCATGTAAGATATTTTTTTCCAAGTTTAGCAACAATATTAAAGATTTCAGGGTGGTTTTGGACTTTTAGACCCCACAGTATTGCCACGTTTGTTTCAAACTGTGTTTCACTAAACCAGACAATATGATACAATCATAAACAAAAGCCTGCAAATTCAGTGCAGCCAACAAGTTCCTAATCATATTTTGGGAATTTGTGGTATTTCTAGTTGCATGTCTGATGAAATCATAAGACAGATGTCAGACTTGTGATTTGCTTTGTGATCAATAAGATATAACTAAGAGATACCGAAGCACCAAGTTCTACTGAACATTATTACATTTATTATTATTATTATGCTGTTTGTCCTTTCAGGCTGAACCGATGTGGACTCACCCAGAGAGGCTGTGAGAAACTGGCTTCAGTCCTGAGCTGTCCCACTTCACATCTGAGAGAGCTGGACTTGAGTGACAACGACGTTGTGGACTCAGGAGTGCAGCTGCTCTCCACTGGACTGGGAAATGTGTGCTGTAAACTGGAAACTCTGAGGTATCACTCACAGAAGACTATTAATCCTTGTTTAGGATTTGAAGCATATCAACCATCAGTTATGGATTAATTCTGTCACTCTGTCACAGGTTGTCCTTCTGTAACATCACAGAGAAAGGTTGTGTCTTTTTGGCCTCGGCGGTGAAGTCCAACCCATCACACCTGAGCGAGCTGGACCTGAGCTACAATCACCTCAGGAAGTCAGGAGTGAAGCTCATCTCTGAAGCTCTGGAGGAAGGACGGTGTGAATTGACTAAACTCAGGTAAAGAACACAGTCTAATGTTAGTTTTGTTCTGAGTTTTTACTGCTGGGATATTATTCAGACTGATGTGTTTCTATCTGCCCCACAGAGTCGACCACAATGCAGAACACTGGTTTAAACCAGGACTGAGACGATGTAAGTCGTGAATTTTTGTGCCAAAGTCAGTCACTGATGAGTAGAAACCTTTCTGTTAATGTTTTAACCCAAAACCAGACTAACTGATTATGGTTATAGGCATTTTTTCCAACCAGATAAAAATAATCACATTAGTGTTTATAGGGTCATTAGGAGCTAATATGTTTCTGTTGACATGGGGCTGCATGTCACCAGAGTCATCAGTTAGTTAGCTTGTTAAGCTGTTCAGCTCGTGGTCTGAACTGGGAGCTTGGAGGGGAAGGACCAGTGTTCACACTGCTAGCACAGGAGCTTTGGACCTGGCTGGACTAGCTGGTTAGCTAACTTAAGTGGCTATCTCTGCAATGCAATGCCAAAACGGTTACTTCTTTACATTCTAATGATAATTTTAGTTAATCTTTGAATATTTTTATATAAAATTCTTACATGCTGCACCTTTAAAGGTTTACACCAGCCCTCTCATCTTATTTTAACCCACCAGCTGTATAGAAGCAGATATAATCTATGGCTGAGAGGTTTACATTGTGGTTAAAGATGTCTAACTCCTTGACTTCTTCCTTAAACTAGATGCATGTGAGGTAAGAATGGATCCCAACACTGCTCACAAACTCCTCATCCTCTCTGACGACCAACAACAAGTTACCCACAGCGTTGAGGAGCAGTCGTACCCTGATCACCCTGACAGGTTTGACTACTGGGCCCAAGTCCTGTCCCAGCAGGGCCTGCAGGGCCGCCGTTACTGGGAGGTGGAATGGGAAGGAAAATGGGTCGGGATCGGAGTGGCGTACAACAGCATCAGTCGCAAAGGGCCAGAAACTGACTGTGTGATGGGATACAATGGAATTTCTTGGAGTCTGCACTGCTCTGGGAAAGGCTACCGTGCGTATCACAACCTTGAGAGCATCGTCCTCAGTGTCCGTCCAGGTGATTCCCGTGGACTGGCGGTGTATCTGGACTGGCAGGCCGGCATCCTGTCCTTCTACAGAGTTTCTTCTGGAAGATTGCTCACACACCTGCACACCTTCGTCACCAAGTTCACTCAGCCTCTCTACCCAGTATTCAGGGTGTGGGGAAAGGGCTCCTCATTGAAGCTGTGTCAGCTGGAATAACTTGGCAAAGAAAGTACTGAATCAAGGATCTTTGTGAAGGACTCACCAAAGGATGTGACTTTATTTGCATTCTCGAGTGTCTCGTCTCTCTGCTCCACTGACGTTACCCCTTGATTCCACTGGGTTCATCTCTGTACCATGGTGCATGTGATGCTGTCTTTTTCTCCATTCCACCTCATATACCACCAGGACTGTTTCAGAAGCAGAGCATCCTGCCTGCCTGACATTTTTTTTTTAAAAGTTGTTTAAAGTGAGTGTTAAGTTAGTTATGAGTTAACTAAGTTATGAGCAGGTGAAAGTTTCTTCATGTGAGGGAGTTTTCCTTTGTTGATGGTGTTCAAGATGGTTGCAAGTATGTTTCCAAGTGGTTGTAATGGTTGTTTAGGGCATCATCTAGGTGTTTATGGGATGGTTGCCATGGAGATTTGATGACTGTATCAATGATGTATCGTCGGCACATGTCAAGTCAACCAAGATGTAGAAGGTGATCATCAGTGATGCCACTGTAGATATTGAAGTGTAGTTGTCACATTTTGGTCATTTGCTGTACATTCCATGTGTTTTGTTTATGAAAGTGTAATTTTGTAATTTCTACTTTTGACCACAACAACAAATGTTGCCACATCGGGACTCCAGATTGAGGCCCCGTGTCAACAAAGCATCTTTTTTCGATTGTTCCCAATCAGAAGCATTGAATATCTCAACTTCTCTGAAAGGTTCTGGTAAATGGGCTCCTAGAGTAATTTGAAGATCTCACAGCTAAATACAGCCTCGATAAGAGGCACTTCTTCAAATTCCTGCAACTCAAGCATCCGAACAGAACAGGGGGGCAGACTTCTACCAGTTACAAAACAACCCTTAGATGATATATTGAGTACCAAAAAAGAACTCAAGGGGTTTATATCTCACATATATACTGACATTAACAGTCTGTTAGGAAAAAAAGGGGCTTAAGGTTAGTGAAAAGTGGGAGGCCAACTTGTTTCATAATTTTGAAGATGCTGATTGGACTGAGCTTTGTGAAAAGGCCCAACACTTTTCCTATAATAGAAAACATATATTAACCCAGTACAATCTGATACATAGAGTCTATCACACCCCCGAAAGACTGCACAATATAAGTCAGACAATCTCTCAATACTGCCCAAGGTGCAAATCCAAAGTTGTCTCTCTTCTTCATATGTTCTGGTCTTGTTCACAACTGTGTATCTACTGGGAAACATTACTGAGAACCATATCCAAGATAGCTAAAACAAATATTCCATCTGAACCAATGTTAACTCTATTAAGGGACACGTCCATGCTGCCTGTAAGGGACAACAAAATCAGATTCATAAGAATAGCTCTGACAAAAGCCAATAAATGCATGTATCTTAAATGGAAGAGTGAACACCCGCCCTCACCCTCACTTTGGCTTAGTGAACTGACCTCCTGTAACCCCAACCAGAAAATAATGTACAGTCTAAAACAAAGGCCAGACAAATTTGCCACCATTGCTCTTTTTTCTGTTTCCTGGCCTCTGCAATAATATTCTCTGTATTTTTGTCTCTTGATGATGATGTCATTACCAGCATCCTCCTGGCTCTGATGTCCCGATGTCAAATGAAAACAAACAGATCGTAAACACAGAGGATCCGTGCGGCTGTCAACATATTGTTGTTGTAGAGACAATCACTCCAGAGAGCACAGCCACAGCTTTTCTGCCTGAAAACAACGGCAGGTTAACTGCTTTCACCACTTCACCTCTCTGAAAAACTGTTTTAACTGGCTGAAAATCCAAATATTGTTCCCTGACTTGCATTGGTCGTGAAAATTTGTTCTCACTCAAAATACTTTTACCTTCAAACTGTTCTTTAAACTTAAGTTCACTGTAAGAACTTTAGGCTCCTCTGAACACATACTCCCTCCTGCTGTGTGTAGCTTCTGCAAACTATTAGCCCCATTAGCTGTTAGCTGCCTTCAGGCTCATTTATGCTCTATGTAAATACAAAAATAGATCCGTCTATTTCGAACAATAAAACCATCACTGCCCAGGTCTTTCCAGGCTTCCATCACATGGATGTTGAACAATACAACCACAAGAGGGCGCTGCTCAGAGTCATTGGTGTTGCACAGACCTCAACTTTTCCAGTGTCCTCCCAGCTATTCTCAAAAAAGTTCCAGCATTTTTAGAAACTTTTCCCTTGTGTCCTCTGGTTGACTCTCTTTTAGCTAAACCGCCCCCCACGACTCCTGGAGGTTCTGCTCCATTGATCCGTATCCACAAGCTTTTAGAAAACATGCAGGAATGAGGACAGAAGTCTCCGTCTGCATCCGTATCCAACTCTGAGCAGAAATTAACCTTTAGCCAAACTCACCAAAGGACTAGATTATCAAGGAGAGAGTTTCTCCTCTCTAATAGTGAGCTAACTGCTACGCGTTTGTATGTATTTATATGTCTTATATTATGTATGTTCATGTATCTTTGGTATTGTAATGAATAAATAGATAAACATACACATATTTGTCAACTCTTGTAATGAAATGATGCCTCTGGATTTAAACATGACAGTTCAGTAATTACACCAGATCAGTGTGTGAACAGTTAAGTGTCGATGGCGCAGCAACATCCATATTCTACCCAGAATTCAGTTTGGTTCAAGTTTTCATGTTTTACTTTCTGTCTGATCAACAGATAATTTATTTCCACTGAGAGAAATATCAGTTCATGTTAAATATTCGAACTCTTTTGTGCAACAATCCTGTGGACTTACTGACCTGTCATCTTTAATGTTCAAACAGTTTCCCCCCAGGATTAATAAAGTATTCTGATTCTGATTGTGATTTCAAATAAAATTCAAATGAATGCATAGGTCTTGAATTTAGTTGAATTTATCTTTCTATTTTTTATTTTGATTTACATTTTCTTTGGTGAATTTTAATCACTGTCATTGAACTTTGCTTCAGGATATAATTCTTTAAAAATAATATTTTTTTATTTTGCTGTTTGTGGTCAGTTAGTTGTGCGCTGACCTGGAGGGCAGAACAACAGACCACGATGGCAGCTGGTTCCTGACTTCCCGTAGAGACACAGTTAAAGCCGGTACATTCCCTGCTCCCCCAGTTATTTAGATCACCCATAGAAAAGGAACGATGTGGACATAAACTGCAAGTGTTGGGCACTTTTTATATACAACATACTGCAGTATTTCAATCAACCACCAACAGTGGCGGTTCTAGACCAGTTTTAAATGGGGGGGTCATTTTGTGTTAGAGGGGCACATACAACCCACGGAAAAAAGCCAAATACCTCATTCAGACAAGGGATAAATGAGACTAAAAACAGTATTTACAATTTCAACAATTTTAATTGGGTAGTAAACTAAAACAATGACAGAAAAAGATGAACATAATAATTAGTAACTTTATAAACTGAAAATTGGTGTATTTTTACAGATGTCAAGCTTCTTCTCCTGTCCCTCATCAAGGTCCTTGGAAATAGTTTGAACTTTGGCTGTGCTGGTGCTTCTTGCCGACATTGGCTGATACCTGGAGGAAGAAAAAACACATGTCAAGATATATAGTAGAGCAATAAAGAAACACCAATAGGATTATTATAGACCAATGACACTGGAGAATCTGATTAATACAAAGATAAGACAAAACATGTTTAAATTAACATATCGTTACACTTTTTTTTCTCCAAACAAGCAGACATTCTTTCAGCTCCACTAACCTGGTGGTCCAGTGCATGTAGATGAGGAAGCACCATCCTCTGCCTGACTCTCATCTGTCCTTTCTTCCTGCTCTCTTCCATCACTTTCATTGCAGACCGCTTCACCTGACTCCTCTGGATCCCTCTCTTCATTTCCTGTCTGCCTGTGCCCCACCTGGATCATCTAGTCCACTATCACTGCGGCTAATATTGTGGCGCTGATGGACGAAATAGGACATAATGTCCCCCTTTCTCTTCATTTTGATAACCGAAGAGCAAAAATGATGGGACAGTCAAGCAAAGGCACGACACTGATTTAAATATTTAATCAATACTGTTGCTGTCGGCTTGCTTGAATTAATATTATTCTTCTAAAATTATATTTTGGACGGCCGTGGCGGCCGGCAGGGAAAATTCGCTCCGTGAAAATAAGGGAGCTGAAATCATTTCAGTCCGGTAACATGTAACATCGACGAGGGCTAAACATTCAGGGAAAAACCTTCAATCACTATGACTCGGTATGAGAGTGAAGTCGTTTTAGATGACCGCACTGGAAATATCTGAATTAACGTTAAACATTAGAAAAACGTATCGGCAACATGTCGGCAACAACATTTTCAGACCAGATCAAAATCCTGTCTTGTGTTTTGTAAAACACAAATAAAATAGTTTTACTCACCTTCAGTTCAGTTGTTTGCATGATAAATGTTTGATCAAAATGTTTTGATTTTCGCGCTCTTTTCCTTTCCTCTTTCTTCACTCGCTGCAGTCCGGTCGGTTCTCTCAAGGCGGTGCACAGCGTGCGCCGCTCTATGTGGTCCGACTGGAAACCCGCTGAGACACTTAGTTCCGCCATTCACGTCTGTACAAAATCATCGCAAGACATCTGTCATTTTGTTATTGATGCAGACTCCTTCGTCGGGGGGCCACAGGGGGGTCCGGACTCAGAGTTACGGGGGCATTGAACTGTTTACTACGTTTTTATGAGACCGATTTGGTAAATTTGCTGTTTTCCCTCCTTCAAGTGTAGTGCCCCGAGGTGATCAAATGTAAATGGGATTATATTATTTATCATAATCAATAATGATCCCTGATAATCATTAATGATTACTGATACTGAAATTTAACATAAATCTCCCTTTTAACGTCCCAGGAGTACTACATAATGGTGCCCCGTGTGAGGCAACACATAACAACACTCGTCTCTGCTTCTTGTTGGCTTCATTATGTTTCATCCCCAGTCAAGAAACATTCAAATATCACGTTATTTAACTGTGTTTTCTGTCTCAAAGGTGAAATTGTAACAAGCTAAGATGTCTTCTCAGTCTCATCCATTTTAACATGAGTGGGTATGTCTCAGATCTGATCTCCAGCACACAGCTGACAGGTACATACAAGAGGTTTGTTGACACAATGTAACAGAACATACATTTAACTGATGCAGAGTGAGCAAGTTTTAAAGTTATCTGAGAGTAATACACAGTCTACAGCCAATCAGAATAGAGTTGTGGTGCATGTCCATCCATCCATCCATTTTCATCCGCTTATCCGACCAGGTCGCGGGGGCAGCTGCCTGAGCAGGACACCCAGACTTCCCTCTCCCCGGACACTTCCTCCAGCACATCCGGGAGGATCCCAAGGTGTTCCCAGGCCAGCTGGGTGACATAGTCACTCCAGCGTGTCCTGGTTCTTCCTCGGGGTCTCCTCACGGCGGGAAATGCCAGGAACACCTTCCAAGGGAGGCGTCCCGGGGGCATCCGAAACAGATGCTCGAGCCACCTCAACTGGCTCCTCTCGATGTGGAGGAGCAGCGGCTCTACTCCGAGCTCCTCCCGGGTGACAGAGCTCCTCACCCTATCTCTAAGGGAGCGCCCCGCCACCCTGCGGAGGAAACTCATTTCAGCCGCTTGTATCCGGGATCTTATTCTTTCGGTCATGACCCAAAGTTCATGACCATAGGTGAGGGTAGGAACATAGATTGACCGGTAAATCGAGAGCTTCACCTTTTGACTCAGCTCTCTCTTCACCATGACAGACCGATACAACGACCGCATTACTGCAGCCGCCGCACCGATCCGTCTGTCAATCTCACGGTCCATCCTTCCCTCACTCGTGAACAAGACCCCAAGATACTTAAACTCCTCCACCTGAGGTAACAACTCTCCCCCAACCTGGAGGGGACAAGCCAACTTTTTCCGGTCGAGAACCATGGCCTCGGACTTGGAGGTGCTGATTCTTATCCCAGCCGCTTCACACTCGGCTGCAAACTGTCCCAGGACATGCTGGAGGTCCCGGCTCAACGGAGCCAACAAGACCACATCATCCGCAAAAAGCAGAGATGAAATCCTGTGGCTCCCGAACCAGATCCCCTCCGGCCCGTGGCTGCGCCTAGAAATTCTGTCCATAGAAATAATGAACATAACTGGTGACAAAGGGCAGCCCTGCCGGAGTCCAACATGTACCGGGAACAGGTCTGACTTACTGCCGGCAATGCGAACCAGACTCCTGCTCCGGTTGTACAGGGACCATACAGCCCTTATCAGAGGGCCTCCGACCCCGTACTCCCGGAGCACCTCCCACAGAATGCCACGAGGGAAACGGTCGAATGCTTTCTCCAAGTCCACAAAACACATGTGGACTGGTTGGGCAAACTCCCATGAACCCTCGAGCACCCTGCGGAGGGTATAGGTGCTGGTCCAGTGTTCCGCGGCCCGGACGAAAACCGCATTGTTCCTCCTGAATCCAAGGTTTGACTATCGGCCGAATTCTCCTCTCCAGTACCCTGGAATAGACTTTCCCAGGGAGGCTGAGGAGTGTGATCCCCCGATAGTTGGAGCACACCCTCCAGTCCCCCTTTTTAAATAGGGGGACCACCACCCCGGTCTGCCAGTCCAGAGGCACTGTCCCCGACTGCCATGCAATGTTGCAGAGACGTGTCAACCAAGACAGCCCTACAACATCCAGAGACTTGAGGTACTCAGGGTGGATCTCATCCACCCCCGGTGCTTTGCCACTGAGGAGCTTCCCGACTACCTCGGTGACTTCGGCTTGAATGAATCCACCTCTGAGTCCCCAGCCTCTGCTTCCTCTATGGAAGACATGTCAGTGGGATTGAGGAGATCCTCGAAGTATTCCTTCCACTGCCCGACAATGTCCCCAGTCAAGTTCAACAGCTCCCCACCTCCACTGTAAACAGTGTTGGTGGTGGACTGCTTCCCCCTCCTGAGGCGCCGGATGGTTTGCCAGAATTTCCTCGAGGCCAACCGATAGTCCTCCTCCATGGCCTCCCCGAAATTTTCCCAGACCCAAGTTTTTGCTTCCGCAACTGCCCGTGCTGCCGCTCGCTTGGCCTGCCGGTACCCGTCAGCTGCTTCAGGAGTGTATGTATGTTTGTAGGTAAATTAAGTTAGCACCTCTCTGGTTCCTCTGTGGGATTATTGAACTGTATTCTGGATAATAAAGTAAATCTATATAATCTCTGAACACGAGTTTGTGATCCGTCCAGTTTCTGTTCATTCACATAATCTCCACAGATGAACTCCACTCTGTGATGTGTGAAGCTAAATTAACTGTGTCGCAGTAAGAAGCTAATGTTAGGCTACAAACAGACGACATCACGGTCACATGACTGAAACGTCTCCACCACTAAGAGTCTTACTGCACAATTACTATCCAGGTTTTCTATAAACTGATCAGTGTACAAGTTGTAAAGTCAGAGTTGGAACAGTGTGGAACTAAAGTGGCCTGTAAAGACGGACGAGTGAGTAGATGAGTCTCCGCGTTGCTGTGAGGACGTTTAATGTCCCCGACAACCTCTGTAGTCTCATTCAGACACTCGTTAGCAACCGCTAACTGTTGTTAGCACATGGAGAGCTTCACAATTAAACTGTGAGACATTTGATGATGATTGTTGGAGAACAAAACGTGAATATGTTCAGCCTGTGGTGATGACACACCTAATGTCAGGTATTCAACTGAACACACATCAACACACTCACAGACTTTGAGACGAGGGGACAGGAAATGCTAACTGATTTCTGTGTTTTAGAACTACAGACGACATCACTGCACATTCTGTCACCATGTTATAAATCTTTCTCTCTTCCTCTTCAAACAGGAACAATGGCAGAAGACTGCAACAATAGCACTTTATTCAGGTCAGTACAAACAAACACACACTGCTGCTTCGATCTCCAGTAACAACAAATGGCTCATGGCTCGAGCTGAAGCTAACCTTTAGCCTAACGCAGGGCTGCAGAAGGACAGCACAGGACGAACGAGTCGACCTGTGAAGGACTAGAACCTCTTCAGACACGATGATGAGCGTCAAAGCTCATTTTTCAAAAACTAGACGCATATTCTGAAACTGCTCCTCCACATGAAACACACGTGATGTCACTTTACAAAAATATCAGTTTTTTTAAAACATTAAGACATGTTTACATTTGAGGCTATTTCAGTTCATGAATCCACAAGAAAACAGCTGCTGAGTTTCAGTCCTCCTGGTTAACGGAGATACAGACGGTGTCAAACCTCACAGGTCCGATCGCCTGCAGACATGAATCAACTTAATGGTACAGAAAAGGAGTTCAGTGTGACAAAAACAAACTTCATGTAACTTTTTATTCAAAAGAGACATTTGTATACTGATATTTGGAGTCTATAACTTTGCAAAGCCAGACGACAAGTTTCAGTGTTGCGTGTCGTTAATACTGCAAATTTAACCGAGTCCGAGTCATCCGCTCAGGGACGTCGCTGCCTGCTGGTGGGGAAGGTAACCACATGTTCAGCCAGTCTTTCCTTCTGTGGAACTACCGTTTGAACACATTTTCATTGAAGCATAAATCTCATCTTTGTGTCTTCTGTTGAAGCTTATTATAAAGTGTGGAACGAGCTCATTGTCGGCCCTCCTGACAGCTGAAAAGAAAACACCCACTGTCCTCACTGTCAGGTAGCACCGGGTGTTTTTTAGCCCTCCAGCCTCGAGGGGGCAGCAAAGAGCTCATTACAGCGAAGTGACGAAGACAAAGATGACAAAAAATACTCACAAAGCTGATTTATAATCCTTCTGACATGTTGTTTAAACTTCATTTTACGGTTTATGACAAAAAAAGAAAGGGATGAAGGTTAACTGGTTGTTTTGGCAAATGGATGTTAAAGGAACAGTTCGTCCAGAAAGTCAGGTAAAGTCTTGCAGTCTGACTTTCCATCAGCATGGAGGGAGGAGATGATGACCGGATTGTTCCTTTAACTTCCTCTCCTCTGTTAAAGAGCAGCAGAGACTCTTCTCACACAGTAAAGTCTTTGAGTCTGAGAAGATTTTCTCTGCCAGGTGCAACATCTGGAACACAGAATATAATGAATGGTGTCTTCATACTGTTGTCTTCAGCTCCTTCCTGTGAACAGTGTCAGTCCTGGCAGCTCTCTGACCAGGTTTTTCTCCATCAGCGTCACAGAACGCCGTCACTCTTCACCTCTCTGTCTTTCTGTCACTTCCACAGCTTAAAGCTTCCTTAAGTTTTTGCAGTTTTTCCTTCAGTGTGGTCGGTGCAGCAGTCTGAAACCTTCCACGTCTCTATTGTGCAGAAATAAGAAAACAACCAGGAGAGGACGAGTTGTCTGACAGATCTGCTGCAGGCCGACGAGGATCCTGAGACCTTCTCTACTTTCCTCTCCTCCGTCTCCTCCTCTCTGTCCTCCACTGTCTCCTGTCCGAGGTGCTTCATCATTGGCTGTCGCTCTCGCCCAGTAGCCAATAGGTGGTCATCTTCCCTTTGCCCTTGACGTCGATCTCTCCTCGCAGCTCCAGCTGGAAGCAGTTGAACTCCAGCAGGACGTCGCGAGTCGCCGCCGACACGTGGATCTTCAGCGCTGCACAAACACACATCAACACACACACACACGCTAATTTGTGTGTATTTGTCCTGAATTTCTTAAAAACTCACATGACTGAGCAGTCAGTCATTAGTCAACTCATGAACACATCGCTTAGTTAACTAGTTTCTAGATGGCAAAATACTTTTTCATTCTCTTGACTAACTGTCACATGTGCAGCAGATTAAAGGGACAGTTCACCCCGAGTTGTAGAGACATCTGAATATAACAGAACTAGATGTTGTGTTGTGATCGACGGCTCATCATCTCACATTTATTTCCACAAATCTCCTGATTAAACGATCCTCCTGAATATAAACTGAAGCAGGATCAGTTGTGGTTGGTGTTACTCCTGTAGATGATGAGCAGCGAGGTGTTCAGAGCTGAACTTTAGATGAATAATGGCTTGAATTAAATGCTTTTGAAGCAGAAGACTTGTGTCTGTCATGTTCACGCGGTTGTCGTCACATGTTTGCGTGTCTGCAGGTCTGACCTTCTCCGCTGGACTCCATCCGTGACGACGTGTTGACGGTGTCACCGAACAGACAGTAACGTGGCATCTTCAGACCCACAACTCCTGCACACACCGGACCTGCGGCACACAGAGGGGGAGGCTTACACACCTGTCCTGAGGTAAACGAGGCTCCGACAGCTCCTGTTCCTCACACCTACTTTCCCCTGATTAGAGACTTCACTTTATTCACTTTATTATCACTTTTACTGTTTCAATGATTTTGGTTTAATTCAGTCAGAAACATCCTGCTGAGAAAACAATCGTACATCTTACAATTATAAAAACAAAGCTTGTTTTCTCCAGATGTCAAAAAATATTTGTTATTCCATGACAATGACTCGATAACTTCTTGATCCTGAAACACAGATAATATTGAACTCTTATCACTGACTGATCAAAGGGACTGAATGAGGCTGTTAAAGGGCCACATTTGGCTGACGAGCCACCAGTTGAATGTCTGTAGTTGATTATTAATCAGTATTTCATCATGGTTTTTTTTAAATATCTCACATTACCTGGTAAACTGCTCCTCGTATACAGTCAGAGCCAAATCTCTGAATCTAAACTGTGTTTAACTGATTTAATGATTTAAAACTCATGTTTTTGTTATTAAAATGTAACATGTCGTCTTACTTTGTACAACCTGTAATCAGCCTGTTGTTGCTTACAAAGACCTCGATAACAGATGTGATGTGAAGAGTTCATTCAGTAAAACTAGAGACACAAGCATGTCATCTCCTGTCAGATGCTTATGACCTGATGGTGTGTGTTCTCCTGCTCACCGCTGTGTATCCCGATCCTCAGTTTCAGCTGCTGTTCTGATCGGTGGCGGATCTTGAAGGTCCGGACGGCATCCAGCAGGGCGAGGGCCATACGGGCGATCTCTCTGCCGTGAAGATTCCCGTTCTTCACCGGCAGCCCCGACACCACCATGTAGGCGTCGCCGATGGTCTCCACCTGGGGGCGCCACGCGACCACAAACAACAGGTCAGTGTCAGAGAGGACGTCTGTTCTTGTGGTTTTATCTCAGCTCTGCTCTGCTGCTGTTACTCTGCATAGATTTACACAACTTTTCTTAAACTGTGATGTTTTAGGTTGTTTAGGCAGTTTGTGTTCTTATTTTGGGTGGAGACACGTAAAGGATGTGGAAGGAAGCTGATTTAATCTTTGGTAACCTTGGATCAATAACAGTCTCTAATTCCAAAGATATTTATGTCTTTGCAGCATTAATGAATCTGGAGTCTTAAAAATCCAGAATTATTTAAGTCGTCTGTGATTCTTCTGTTTTATCACTTACATTTTTTATATTACAATGACTTAAATCAGTTTGTTGTCACCTTGTAAACGTCGAAGTTGTCGATGATGGCATCAAAACAGGTGTAGAGGTCGTTCAGCAGAGTCACCACCTGCAGAGTCAAAAGAGTCAAAGAAGATGATCTGAAAATGTTCTGTTGGACCAGCAGACTTCAGGCTGCCCGTCTCATGAGGACAGGAAGGAGGTGTGGCGCCGCTCACCTCCATCGGCGTGCTCTCTGCTGAGATGGCCGTGAAACCCACGATGTCACTGAAGTAGATGGTGACGGAGTCGAAGGCTTCGGCCTGAACCGTCTCGCCTCGCTTCAACTGCTCCGCCACCGAGCTGAGGACGGGCGAGAGAAGAAGGTGTAGAGGCAGAGAGAGAGAGGGGTGCAGAGATTAGTACTCACTGGGGCAGAATCTGGCAGTATCAGTACTCACTGGGGCAGTATCTGGCAGTATCAGTACTCACTGGGGCAGAATCTGGCAGTATCAGTACTCACTGGGGCAGTATCTGGCAGTATCAGTACTCACTGGGGCAGTATCTGGCAGTATCAGTACTCACTGGGGCAGAATCTGGCAGTATCAGTACTCACTGGGGCAGTATCTGGCAGTATCAGTACTCACTGGGGCAGTATCTGGCAGTAGTAGTACTCACTGGGGCAGTATCTGGCAGTATCAGTACTCACTGGGGCAGTATCTGGCAGTAGTAGTACTCACTGGGGCAGTATCTGGCAGTATCAGTACTCACTGGGGCAGTATCTGGCAGTATCAGTACTCACTGGGGCAGTATCTGGCAGTATCAGTACTCACTGGGGCAGTATCTGGCAGTATCAGTACTCACTGGGGCAGTATCTGGCAGTATCAGTACTCACTGGGGCAGTATCTGGCAGTAGTAGTACTCACTGGGGCAGTATCTGGCAGTATCAGTACTCACTGGGGCAGTATCTGGCAGTATCAGTACTCACTGGGGCAGTATCTGGCAGTAGTAGTACTCACTGGGGCAGTATCTGGCAGTAGTAGTACTCACTGGGGCAGTATCTGGCAGTAGTAGTACTCACTGGGGCAGTATCTGGCAGTATCAGTACTCACTGGGGCAGTATCTGGCAGTAGTAGTACTCACTGGGGCAGTATCTGGCAGTAGTAGTACTCACTGGGGCAGTATCTGGCAGTAGTAGTACTCACTGGGGCAGTATCTGGCAGTATTAGTACTCACTGGGGCAGTATCTGGCAGTAGTAGTACTCACTGGGGCAGTATCTGGCAGTAGTAGTACTCACTGGGGCAGTATCTGGCAGTATCAGTACTCACTGGGGCAGTATCTGGCAGTATTAGTACTCACTGGGGCAGTATCTGGCAGTATTAGTACTCACTGGGGCAGTATCTGGCAGTAGTAGTACTCACTGGGGCAGTATCTGGTAGAGCAGAGCTTCAGCCTTGCGTTTCTCCTCGTGATAAGCTTGTGTTCGCTCCTCCACCAGCTCCTCCAGGTTGTTGGCGTACTGCTCCATACGGGACAGCAGGTTGTCCAGGATGTTGGTCCTCGACTCCCTGAACACAAACAGGATGATGATGACTGTTTTCATCATCACGCAGTGGTTGATGGTGTCGGGTGTTTAAATCTCCATCATAGAGCACAGAGATGCAGATAATTACCTGTTTTTATCTCACACGCTATGTAAAAAGTGCAATCAGTCACATTTCAGAGGCTTTTTGCACAACATGACATGAAAGTCAGCAGATACTGTTTCTTCCTGTTCATGAATTAAAGGAACAGTCGGGTCTTTTGATGTTGGCTTGTCTGATGTAATCATCTCTAGACCGTCAGCTCTGGAGAAGCAGCGCTGCACTGCTGAAACTCTACAAACATAATTTGGTCCCATCTTAATATAAAATCTGTTTAAGTGTACATTGTGTTTTTAACATTTCTGGCATTACATTCCCTCGACGGTACAACATCCATATTCCTACACAGAAGCCATAGTTCAAAGGGAAATGGCTGTTTGAAAGCAACGTAAAACAACAAAAACAGCAGTGGTGTGCTGATTCTGATCAGAGGCTAAACCTGACCCCCCCTCTCTCTACAGCCCTTAAAACAGCACTCAAGCTTTCAGGTTTTAATCCTAAAAGTTTTAAAAACAGTCTCTTGTTTATCCAAGTTACCAGCGTCTGTCCCTCCCCTCCCGTCTGTTTGCACAAATGCTCTATATTCAACAGTTTCCTTAATAAAACTGCAATGAGAAGTAGTTTAAGGAAACGACTGGACCTTTTTAAACATGAAACTATACATCTGTCAGCTGTTTTTAAAGGTCCAGTGGGCTCGGCGCTATGAGCCACAAACAGGAAGTCAGAAAGCCGAGTGGTCAGAAGCCACATCTGACTCCTCGTCTTTCAGTCAGCCCTCTGTCTGTTGTTGCAGCACTCACTTGTTCTGTTTTCGTAGCAGCAGGTGGATGTGGTTGAACTCTGGCCGTTCAGTTGGTTCCTCGGCCCAGCAGCGCTGCATCAGCTGACCCAGCTCAGGACTGTGGCTCTGGGGGTCGACGGTCGGTCTGAGGCAGGGCCACTCACCCAGAACCACCCGGTCCACGATCTCTGCAGAGGGAGAGGAGCATCAGGAAAATATCAGGAGACATGAACGGTCCTCACAGGTTACTGTTCAAAACATGTCGGTTCTCTTGTTTATTTGGGGAAGATCGTAACTAGCAAATAAACAACTAAAAATAGACGGATGGTTATTAAACTGCAGTGAAAATGAGAAGAAATGCAGCAACACTGGACTGAAGGAGAGAAACTTGGTTGGAAGAAGAAATAAAAATAATCATCGACGAGTCTGAATGTGGACAGAAATACTGAGCTGGTTATCCTGTGAAGTGTTCTCTGGAGATTTAATCACTGCAGATGTTTGTGCAGAAAACAGACTTCAATTAGTATCTTAAAGCCTTGAAGTCCACTGAAGAATCATCTATTTATAAGGATATTTCTTGAAGAATAGTTTGCATGTCAACTTTAAGGATTTGCTGATTTAAAATATATATGAACACACAATGGAAAATTACACTCTGAAACACACGAGGCCCTTGACAGACTGCAGGCCAACAGCTCTGAAGCTGGATCACTCTTTCAGAGGTTCAGTTCCTGGAAAGTGTTCGTGGAAAATAAAGCTGGAAAGAAAAAACTGCAGATTAATTGAAGCGCGGTCCAGTTGGCTGTTCGTCGCCGCTGCCAACAGGTCAGAGAAAAAGCAAACATCCCACAGTGAACCTCTTTTCTCTCTCAGCCTCCTCCTGTCATGCTCCGTCTCTAATTCACCTCATTGAGCCGTCGTCAGGACTGAATCAGCTCCAATCCCTCCATCCGTCCAGCCGATGACCTCGGCTTTGTTTGCTGCTCTCCTGATCGACGACTGAACACAGCAGCTTCCAATCAGGTCAATAACACATTCAGGAGCCGACAGAACCAAAGAACACGGTTCACTCACTGATGGAAAACATCGAAGTAATAATGGAAGACAAACTGCTCTGCAAAAGCTGCTTCTTATTATTTATTTATTTATTTTTTATAATTTCTTGTGTTTATAACATTTCCTTTGTTGTTATTATAGCATTAAAACCTTGGCCACATTTGGACTCTTTACTGGAGGACGGCTCATAATACAGGAAACAAGCTCCTCTGGTGGTGAAGACGGTTCGTCAGGTATTTAGCATCAGATCCATCGGGACAGAACAGATGTCGTGTGTGTGGACTGGATCCTACCTTTAGGGCTGAGCGGGTCTCCCTCCAGGTAAAAGGCTCCTCTGCGCAGCGCCACCTCCTGGAGGACGATGCCGAAGCTGTAGACGTCTCCTTTCTGAGTTCCCTGAGGAGGAGGAGACTCCATCCGGAGCAGCTCCGGAGCCATCCACAACCTCTCTGCAGGCGGAGGACAGACACCGCGTATACCGACAGCAAACAGCAGGTTTTAAGATGCCGTCAAGTTTTAGAAGGTTTATGGTTCTTTCACAGCTTCTGTGTTTACTTTATTGATTTTGCAGTATTTACAATTATTTAATTAGAGTCTCATGACTAGATTCAGTCGTTGGAATAAACTTTTTGCTGTTGAAAATTTGGTCACATTAGTGATTTAAATCAGATTTAAATCTCATTCTGCTTCTATATTTAGAACATTTTATATCCTTTGGATTCTCTTGTTTTCAGAAAGACAAAAGTTTCAGAAACATCTCATCTTGTATCTTTACACAGTCCTGTATGTGAGCGCTGAAACTGACCTAATTCTATGAATCTTCACTGCCTGTGTGGAAAGTAACGAGCAGCTGTGATTCACTGTAGTAAAGACGATAAAGGACTAAAACTCACGGGCGTAGTAGGCGTGAGCATCTTTTCCTGAGTCGTCGTCAGATCGAAAGCTGGACAAACCGTAGTCGGTGATCTTCAGGACGAAGCGGTTGTCGACGACACAGTTGGAGGACTTGAGTTTACCGTGAGAGAGGATGACGCTGTTGTGGAGGAACACCATGCCCTGCAGAGAGAGAGAAGAACTCAAAGACAAACACTCGCTGCAAACTATCAGCTCCATGACATCCACATACTATTAATAACATAATACATGGTTGTACAAAACAGTGTAGAAGAGAACAGAAGAAAAAAGAAACTGACCTTGACGATGTCGTTGATGAGAGAATATTTGAACATCCAGTCCAGAGTGATGCTGTCGTTCTCCAAGATGTCCTGAACACACAAAACACAGACTGTCAACCAACAAACAGACAGGCAGACAGACAGACAGACAGACAGGCAGGCAGACAGACAGACAGGCAGACAGACAGGCAGGCAGACAGGCAGGCAGGCAGGCAGACAGACAGACAGGCAGACAGACAGGCAGACAGACAGACAGGCAGACAGACAGGCAGACAGACAGACAGACAGACAGGCAGACAGACAGACAGACAGACAGACAGGCAGACAGGCAGACAGACAGACAGGCAGACAGACAGGCAGACAGACAGACAGACAGACAGGCAGACAGACAGACAGACAGACAGACAGGCAGACAGACAGTCAGGTGTGTGTACCTGTAGACTCCCTCTGGGACAGTACTCTGTGATGATACAGATGTTTGGATGGTCGATGCACGCGCCGATGAACCTCGTCAGGTGTTCGTTCTGGACGTCTCTCATCTGTACAAATAAATACATTAATATATGTTACACCCCCTCCTCTGTTTTCTCCTCCTCCTCTGTTTTCTCCTCCTCCTCTGTTTTCTCCCCCTCCTCTGTTTTCTCCCCCTCCTCTGTTTTCTCCTCCTCCTCTGTTTTCTCCCCCTCCTCTGTTTTCTCCCCCTCCTCTGTTTTCTGCTCCTCCTCTGTTTTCTCCTCCTCTGTTTTCTCCTCCTCCTCTGTTTTCTCCTCCTCCTCTGTTTTCTCCCCCTCCTCTGTTTTCTCCTCCTCCTCTGTTTTCTCCTCCTCCTCTGTTTTCTCCCCCTCCTCTGTTTTCTGCTCCTCCTCTGTTTTCTCCCCCTCCTCTGTTTTCTCCCCCTCCTCTGTTTTCTCCCCCTCCTCTGTTTTCTCCTCCTCTGTTTTCTCCTCCTCCTCTGTTTTCTCCCCCTCCTCTGTTTTCTCCTCCTCCTCTGTTTTCTCCCCCTCCTCTGTTTTCTCCCCCTCCTCTGTTTTCTCCTCCTCCTCTGTTTTCTCCTCCTCCTCTGTTTTCTCCCCCTCCTCTGTTTTCTCCTCCTCCTCTGTTTTCTCCTCCTCTGTTTTCTCCTCCTCCTCTGTTTTCTCCTCCTCCTCTGTTTTCTCCTCCTCCTCTGTTTTCTCCTCCTCCTCTCCTCTCAGGTGCTCCTAATCAGACGATTTGTTTCTGCCCAACATTTAAGGGAGGTTGGAGGAGAACGGTCTCTCTCAGATTCTGTGTTCTGAAGGTTCACTAGTCCTGTGTTTAATTGTTTGTTTAGTTTAAGCAGTTTTTCATAGTCTAGGAAGAAAAGTTCTGGGTCCACTGTGCAGCCGGCCCACACTTCTCTCCTGCTCTTGTTCATTCTGTCCTCCAGACAGTTTTGGTTAATTTTGAGTCTTGGCTGGTGGATAAAAATCATCTCTTCTTGCAGACTTGTTCTTGGGTACTGTGTTCTTTTTAATATGTCACAAGGTCGAGCCGACTGAGCGTTTTGTTGTAGCCGAAACAACAAGTATATAAAAGTATTTATGCTGCGCACACACAGGAAATCTCCACTGTGTTTAGACCGTGTCAGTCTGAAACTCTTCCAGTGACTCAGTGAACGTGTTGGACTGAACAACATCTGGATGATTTATCGATTCTTAAAGCTAAATATGTAAAGTCCTGATGGGCTGTGGGTCCCTTTTAGTTGTTCAGCTGTGTAGGAAACAGGACCAGATCATTTAAAAACGTTTTTTCTACATTTCTCCTGATTGTTGCCATGACTCAGCAGCTCTGATCCAAACATCCCTCGTCTCTCGTCTGAAAGCTGCTCTGAAGTGTGAAGAAGTGAACCGTCGGACACTCACATGTTTGAGTTCAAACAGGACCTCCCTGTTCAGCTCGATGCGTTTCCTGTCAGTGTATTTTATGGCCACGATGTTTCCCTGAAAGAACACAAAGAAAAGATCAGATTCAAACCTTCAACATCGATTAAAAACACGATTCCGGTTCTCATCTTAGATTATAAACCCCGAACCTGGACAAGTTAAAGTGAAACTCTCGCCAAAATGCAACCTGGGCTTGTTCTGTGAATGTATATCAGTTAAACCTTTGTGTAAAAGCATAACCTTCTTTTTAGTAAACTGTGTACACAAACAGAACAATGTTGTCAGTGCTGGTGTTCATGTGCAGAGACCCTGGTGATGCTGCCAGCAAAGTTTCATGTTGTGTTCAGACTTCTTACTGTTTTAAAAACAGAGATTTTGATGCTATCGTAAAAGTGCCCGTAGCACTCCCATTGAAAATGAGTTTGACCCGAAAACAAAAATACAATAAATCCTAAAAGTGCCTCTTTCGGTGTAATTATGCTTTTACACGAAGGTTTGACTCGGGTAAATTCACAAAAAAGCCTAAGCTGCATTTTGGCGAGAGTTTCACTTTAAGTGGCAGCTCTCTTATCAAACTGATTTTTTCCTTTTTATTGTTTGCAGTGATTTTATATTTCTTCAGAAATAAAGATCCTCTGCCTGCTTCATGTTCCCAGCCAACATCTGCAGCACAACATCAGTGTGTAAACAGACATTTACTGACAAGCGACTCTTTATTTCCACAGATATATTTCAAAACAACTGACAACTACAAGTCCAGTCAATGATAAGTGAGGTCAGATAAACCTCATGAGGACTTTTCACTGCCGACAGAATTCACGTTGTTTTACTTGACTGATTCTCAGTCGTGATTTAATGTGTCTGTTAGTCTCTGGTCGCTGTTGCTGGTCAGAGTAAATGGTCAACAGTGTGAGTCCTGATTGGTTCACACAGCCTGATATAAACAGGTCATCACCACAGAAAACAGATTAAAAATCATCAGCTCAATGATGCAGGTGGGGAAGTTACTAACAGTATTTGTGTTTTTCACTAAACCTGCTGATTTTTGCTTTGTTGGGTCTGAAATCTGATTTAAGAAATAATAAGCCCGTGTGGTGGAAAACAGTTTCCACCAGTGAGTCTCCGCAGCGACTGTGATAAAGAAATATTGCTCTCAGACATGTTGTGAAACGACCACTCAGACAACATTATGTCTGTCAGAAGAAAGTCTCTCATGTTCTTTCAGCTCCGTCGGTCCTTCAGCCATGTGTTAGATTATAAAACTGATTTGATAAAAATGGAGCCACAGATTGTTCACAAGCAGCAGACGTCAATCAACACAACCCACTTCATGTGCAGACAGGAAGTCAAAGGACAAAACCTCAGAGACGGAGCACTTAATTATGACTGAAATGCAAAAGACCAACAGTCTGAAATCTCAATAATCTTAAAACCAAACATTTAAAAAAGAAAACATGTAATTTCCCGTATAAACACAGGAAAAAACCATTAGCTTTTGGGCGTGAGGATGTTACAGGCATCACTTCCTGTCACAGGAACGAGCTTTTCGACAACGTGACTGTTTATGAAGTCATGAACACTAAAGAGGCTTTCAGGGACTGCATGTAATCTGATTACAGCTGTGTGACAACAGGCAGTAATTTACATGAAAATGTGTGTAATTAGACCTCCGGTGCTTCACATTCAGTCAGGCTCAAAGAAGATGAACACACCGACCTTGTAGTATCCAGTCTTTGCAAAAACCTGCAGGTTTCCATCTCCGGTCATCAGGGAGCCGTAGTTAGAGCCTCTCTGCAGACACACACAGGATCAGAGAGAGCATGAGAGTGTGTGTGTGTGTGTGTGTGTGTGTGTGTGTGTGTGTGTGTGTGTACTCACCAGCGACAGTGTGATCCTGCTGCCGCTGCGCAGCACTTTGTCCAGGTTGCTCATCTGGATGTCGTCCCAGCAGATCCTCCACAGCTGAGCCACCAGCTCCTTCTCCAGCTTCATCCTCCTGCAGAGAGACGTCACAATAAAAGCAGCGGAGGCCGAGACATCACGAACACCGAAACAACGTTCAGTCCTTTTTCCATACTTCAGCTGGGCAGTGTCTCTCATTACACCTTCGTTTTTAAATGTATTAATTCATTTAATCGTGAGGTCTGTACAGTCTCTCGTGTGTTTGGGGAGGGAGCAGCTATTGAGAAGATGAGGTTTGTCCTGGAGGAGCAGAGACGACAGGACGGGTTGTGGCGGTGGAGCAGGTCGGCCTGGTTGTCGAGGGCTTTGTGAGTGAAGAGGATGATTCTGAAGTGGATCCGTCGTTGGACAGGAGGCCAGTGGAGGTTCTGGAGGAAGGGGGTGATGTGGTCACGGGTGGATGATGGATGAGCAGCCGAGCAGCAGAGTTCTGGACATATCAGTTTATTTCGCTGGTTTGATTCCCCTGGTCTGCATGTCGAAGTGTCCTTGGGCAAAATACCGAACCCCAAACTGCTCCTGATGTGCTGGTCGGCACCTTGTATGGCAGCCGCCGCCATCAGTGTGTGAATGTATGTAAGAACTACTGTAAGACGCTTTAGACAAAAGCGTCTGATAAATGATCTAAATGTAAATGTATCCAGAGTTTGGATGGTGTGGCGTATAGGATGCTGCTCAGAATCACAATACCTTTATTGTCCCACAAACGGGGAGCGTGTTTCAAAATCCAATAACAATAGAGAAAAATAAACCAAATAATTAAAAAGGTAAGAAATAGGATAGAAATATATATGCAATAATCAATTCTGGACGTGATGAAGCGAGGATCAGGGTTTCTGCAGGTTTGAACAAGTCAAATTTAAGACTTTAAGACCTTTTTAAGACCACTTTGAACTAAATTTAAGACCTACACGACGTAAATGCAGTCACAGAATGACTTTTAAAAATAACAACATTTATTGCCATTCATAGAGCAGCTCAAACAATGACGAATGGAGTGAAGAATGTGAGTGTCAGGATTATTATAGTTTTAATATTTTCATTAGTTTTTACTTTAATTTAGTTTTTCAGTTTGATTTTTTACTTCAGTTTAGTTTTAATTAGTTTAACAAGTGATTTAAGTAGTTTCAGTTTAGTTTTTATCAAGGAATTTAATTTTAGTATGTGTATGTGTTAGTATAACAACCCTGGTGTGTGTGCGCACATACACACATGCACACACGTATGGACACACACACACACACACACACACACACACACAGTGTTCAAAATCCAAAGCACCTCCACTTCCAACGTTGCTGTTGAGCCAAAGATGGTTTGAATGTTGCCTGACTGCGAGACAGCAGAGGCAGGTCAGAGTTCGGGTCCAGCAGAACTGGATGAACTTGAAGTTGTTTTTAAGTCTTTAGAAGCTAACTGGTGTTTTTCTGAGTGTGTGCCCAATTTGAGGGTCCTCTGGCAGATTCTGCTGTTCAAGTCTTTCTGGAAATGTCGATGTGTAAGTCAGTAAATTCCAGTTGCAATGTTGGCAAAATGCTACTTACGTTCCTGGATGCTTCACACAGAAGAACACACAGAGCTAACTGTGAATCTCAACAACACATTTCCTCAAAACAAAATGAAAAAAAAGGCGATTACTGCAGCGGTAAATGAACGTACATATTTAAGACGTAACTAAATGTAATTTAAGACCTATATGATAAATATGGACATATTGAAGACTTTTTAAGACCTAAAATTGAGATTATCAAATTTAAGACTTTTTAAGACTCTGCGGAAACCCTGGAAGGGGGTGATGGGCGGAGACAGGCGACGTGTTTGAGATGGAAGATGGCAGTTCTGGTGATTTGACTGATGTGTTGTTGAAGGAGAGTTTGCTGTGACTGTGTGGGAGGGGGAGACAGGCTGGAGCTGTCAAGGAACCGTTGGGGGGGGGGACGCCTTGGGACAGAGGAGCGGTGGAGGAGGTGCAGTTGATGATATGGATGAACTGTTGTCTGTTTGTGAGATATGATTTGAACCAGGAGAGGGCGGTGTTGGTGATGTTGAGGGAGGATTCAAGGCTGGAGAGAAGAATGGAGTTGTTGATGGAGTCATGAGCTGCCGTGAGGTCCGGAAGGATGAGGACGCTGAAGTGACCGGAGTCTGCAGAGAGGAGGAGGCTCGTTAGTGACTTAAAGGAGGCCTGAAAAGGTACGAACAGGTCGGTGGAGATGAGGTGGGTTTTAAGGGAGGTTGGAGACGGGCCAGAAATCTGTCATGATGTCAGGGTTGAGTCCAGGAGCTGAGGGGGGAGTTATTGTGATGAGGGAGATCGGGGAGAAGGGGATGGCTGGAAGAGTGTTGACCAGGTGGGACGGGACAGGATCCAGGTGACATGATGGTGGACAGGTCCCTTGGAGACACAGGGAGTCGGTGAAGGAGTGGAGGGGTCATGGGACTGAGAGGTGGACAGGTGGCTGTAGAAACTGTCTTGAAAGGAAGGAGTTGTATTTATCTGTTGTTAAGGAGTTGGAGGTTGTTTTTCAATGGGTGTGAGAAGTTTGTTTATGGTGGTAGAAAGGAGCTTCGGGGTTGGTGGAGCCAAAGTGAATCAGTCTTTCAAGCTGAGGTTTGTGGGATTTCATTTGACGGCCTTCAGGAGTGAACCAGGGAGCAGCGTGAGTGAATGAGACTGCAGTTTTTGATTTTCCCTTCAAATATCTGTGACAACTATCTTAATCAACAAAACCTGGTAGTATCATAAACATGTGTTCATTGTGGAGGAAACCAGAGCGATGCTCAGGGTAACTCTATAAAAATACATCTCAACATCTTTGGGGCTTAAGAGAGTTTAATCAGAGCAGCAGCAGCTCTCACCTGTAGATGAAGACGGTGATGGTGAGCGTCATTGTGAAGATGAAGAAGAGGACGATGGAGACCATCTGGTGGATGGTGATCGTCTCTGTCAGAGAGAGAGAAGATATTTATTAACCGACTTAACTGAATTTAACTCAACATGAATTAAGTACCAACCATAAGTTATCTTAACAGTGTGTGAGACTTAAGTGAGCTGATCTGGTGATGTCGACTGACTTGCGAGGCAGACGGGGTTGTCGTTCTTGAAGCCACAGACGGGAACATCCGGAGGACAAACTCCACCCAGCCAGTGAAGTGTTGTTCCAGGTATTTCTGTCAGCTGCTCCTCTGAACTGTTGTACACCAAAACTATCTGGAATGAATCGACAAACACATTAAAGATGGTGTATACACAGAAAAGTAATCACCTTAAAGTCAAACCGCATGAGCAGGGCGGTGATGCAGAGCAGTGATTATATTCGTCCACCATTTTGTACCTGATGAAGACCCTCAAGGTGCAAACCAGTCCAGTTTTGAATAAATCGCTTTTGAATTAATTCAAGTGTTTTTGTTCCTGCTTGTCAGATAAACAGCGGTGCATCAACAGCACCGCTGTTTATCTTGAGCTTGTTGATGTAAAGAATCCTCGAACAAACCACCACCTTAGTTAAAAAGTTGGAGTCTGCTATAAAATCTATTATACCTTTATTTCAACTATCAGACACTGAGTCAAAGAGTCATTTTACACCAGCAGTAATATGACGTCTTCATGACTTTAACCGGCGCTACACTTCAGATGGTTGGACGGTTCCCAGAGGATTCACAGGACTACAGCGAGGCGACAGGACGGATCGAACCGTCACACTGAAACTATCAGGACGTGTGATCGAGGCTGATGAACAGACAGAGAGGTGTGATGGTGGAACAGAGCGAGAGGACGCAAGAGATCAATTAAATCTGAAGGAAAAAAAACTCTCATAATTGTTCGAGGGTCAAACTAGATCTCACCTCTCTGACTGCCTTTTACCTCTCGATTGAATCCTGATTGTTGTTTTCGGGTTTCACCATTTCATAAATATTTCGATTACATTTTTTTTACCTTGCTGGATTTCCTCCACACCAACTCAAACACAAACACCCAGCTCAGACGAAATAATGATAAAAAAGTTTGTCCTGCTTCTGCGCACAATCATTTGTCGTTCTTTAAGCATTTGTCACATTTAAGCCGTCAGTAACTTAAAGACAGACGT